>NW_016107983.1:84808-125772 GCF_001604975.1 Cebus imitator | reverse complement strand
AACAAGAGCAAAACTCTGTCTCAAAAAAAAAAAAAATCGGAAGTCCATTAGCTCAGCATAGGGGTGCATGCCTGTAGTCCCAGCTACTCAGGAGGCTAAGGTGGAAGAATCACTTGAGCCCAGGAGGTTGAGGCTGCAGTGAGCTGTTATTGAGCCACTGCACTCCAGTCTGGGTGACAGAGCAATATGCCATCTCTACTTAAAAAAGAAAAAAAAAAAAAGAAAATCTCTAGTTATCAGGGAAATGCAAATTAAAACCGCAATAAGCTAGAATTCCCCTCCCCCACTAGAATGGTTAGAATGAAAATTAGATAATAACAAGCATTGGCAAAAATTAGGCCCTCCATACATGGATATAATCAGAATGTAAAATGGTGCAGCCATTTTAGAAAAGTCTGGCAGTTGCTCAAATGATTAAACAGTTACCACATGACCCAGCAATTCCACTCCTAGGTATTTATCCAAGAGAAATGAAAACATATGTTCATACAAAAACATATATGTGAATGTTCATAAGAGCATTATTCATTATAGTCCAAAAGTGTAACAATCCAATTGTCAATCAATGGATGAATGGAGAAACAAAATATGGTCTTTCCACAGTGGAATATTATTCAGCCTTAAAAAGCAATGAAGTGCTGACACATGCCACAGCATGGACAGACTTTGAAAACGTAATGCAGAGTGAATGAAGCCAGTCACAAAAGGTTATAGATGGTATGATTCCATTCATATGAAAGTACAGAACAGGGAAATCTACAGTGAAGGAAAGTGGATTAGCGGCTGTCTAGGGCCAAGGGAGGAGGATGGGAGTATGGGGAGTGAAAGCTAAAGGGTGTGGGGTTTCTCTTGGTGAAACATTCTAGAGACCATCGAATTGTGAACTTCGCATTGGTGAAGTATGGTGTATGAAACATAAAACTCAATAAAGCTGTTTAAAAAATTAGGAGGTCACCAGTAGCTTTTGAGGAAGCATTTTTAATCAAGTACAGGGTGATGAGGCCAGGAGACCGGCTGTGGTATGGTGAGGGTGATCGGGAATTACAAAGTGACATAGGGGAAGCAATGCTGAGAGGTTATTTCAGGTTTGAGAAGATGTGAGGCTTCTTAGAGAGCAAGGGAAGGTAACCTGTCAGTGGACAGGAAGAGGGGTCGTCAGGGAGACGGTGACGGTTGATGGAGACAGTCAAAGGACGTACTCAGGGAAGGCACAGGTGGCAAGCGGAGATTTTGAAGAGGAGAGAGACCAGTTTTTCCCTAAAACGTGAGGGAAAGAGAGAAGAATCCTGAGAGCTCATTGAAAACAGGAACCATATCAGATTTGTTTTTGTAATCTCCACATCTAGCTCAATGAATGAGAAATATACATTTATTCATTCACTAAACATTTAATGAAGGCAGGCTGCGCCAGGCACTACTCTTCTGGCAAGTGATCTCGCAGGGGCCCTCACAGACAAAGGCCAGGCTTTCAAGGAACCTCCATTCTAGTTTAAGAGGGTGAAACAGCATGCAGGCTGTGGAAGAGACGTTAGCATTCACCAAATGTCCATGAATGACTCTACTTCCCAGCTTTTCTTGCGGTAAGGCTGGAACCACATGACTAGTTCTTGCCAATGGCCTGTGGGTGCATCAGCTTCAGGTTGGGACAGTAAGGAGCCAATGTGTGGCCTCTTTTCTCCTCTTCTGCTATGGTGACCTTGGAAACCACATGTCCACGAGCAATACTGATCCTTACTGTAGGCAATGTGTTCTCACCTCTTGATTTGCTTTGATTCTCTTCTCCATTTCCTCTTCCATTTCCTTCTCTCTGTCTTTTAAGTGCTGGTCACAACAGGCTAAATGATTTCATGAGTCACTAATAAGCTCTTTGAAAAATATTGTTCTAGATCAACACTTAATCTGCACATAATCGTAAGGGATCTTGTTAATACAGGTTCTGGCTTAGTAGGCGTGAGTTGGGGCCTGAGACTCTGCATTCTAAAAAGCTCCTAAGGCAGGGTGCAGTGGCTCACACCTATCATCCCAGCGCTTTGGGTTCATGAGTTTAGACTGGCCTGGGCAACATACTGAGACTTGGTTTCTACAAAAAATTTTTAAAAGTAAAAAAATGAAAAGCTTCTAGGTGCTGCTGCTCCTGCTGCTCCTGGTTCGAGGGCCACACTTTGAGTAGCAAGGTCCTAGAGGGCATCCCTGTGCCCCTGATAATGAAATTTTTGACAAAAGTGGATCTCACCAGAGTAACACGCACATGCAGATGTAACAGACTTGCACATATGTATACTTGTGTACATGTGTCCGCTACATACGTATGCTCACAGTTGTGTGACCATCCACTCCTCCCCACATACCCTTATTGGTATCTCTCAGCTTAAAGATGAGATATGTTAAAAAATTTTGTTAATTAGTGTTCTGACCGTGTGCCATTTAGCTGCATCTGGTGAGCGGGTGAACACATAGTCATCCTTGAGAACAGTCATGGGGGTGGATAGAGGGGAGATAGTGGGGGAGTAAATAGATAAAAACTCCAGTAAGAGTCAAAGGGAGTGTCCTGTGCCTGGCAGAGTCCTCACTCCACTTGCTGGGCTTCTTCCAAGCCCCGTGTAAACATGGGACACTTCTGGGGACATCAGTCATAATTCCTGCTTTCTACAACCATCCCTTTCATTTTTGCATCCTAAATAAAGTTCATCTTCTGTGTCTGTTGACATCATGCTATAAGTTCCATGGCGACCCAGTCTCATAAATCTTCTGCCCTTTTTGGCAGCCCCACTAGTCTTATGTATTATTATTATTATTATTATTGTTGGCACAGTTGTTTGCTAAAAGTGATGAATCTCTGGGAACAGATTATATGAAAATATGAGCTTTACACAGAGAATAGCATTAATAGAATTTCAGATGCCAGGCAGATTCAGATGCCTATTTACAATAGTTGTTTTCCATTGTTTGGGGCATTCCTTTTCCGAAGGGAAATCCATGAATGTTCTGGGAAACTCTTCAGAGGATATGAAGGAAATACTGCAAAGAGTAATGATTAATTATTGAATATTTTGTGACTTAAAACTGCTCACCTGAAATTGATACTTTACGATATGTAAATTACTCAAAATTCATTAAGATACTGAGTATGTAAGTGTCACTGCAGAAATGGAGCTATGATGATCACGTTTTGCCTACCTGTGCCCATGTTTTTTCCCTCGAGCTTATTTTGTTGCTGATTCATATCTTGTGTTCAATTATTTTGAAAGCTTTTTGGTCAACATTCTATAGAATGTGTTCTGGGAGGAACTGTGATAAGAAAGTTTATTATAAATATTATCTAAAATATATGGTTCTCTCTGAAAAAAAAAAAGAATAGCATTAATGCTAATGGTAATGAAACATCAGCATGAATACCATTGAGGTAAGAGGTAATTATAAGGACCTCTGTACTGTCATGACAGCATTTTAGTGTTTTGATGGGAAGCTTTTCATAAACAAAGTAATATACATTAATTTGAGGCTGTTATAAGAGTAATGTTTACAAGCAAAGAAACACTTTTTTCAAAAATGTGCCATTAAGGAATATGGTAAGTCCTTGAACACCCTCTAATTTAGAGTCATAAAAGCCTTACAAATTCCATCTATTTTTCCTCAAAGTGCTTAAAGGAAATGAGTTATATAGAAGCTGATACTCAGCCTTAGGACAATTGTTACAAATTATTAAACTCACTTTATGAAAGTGCAAGACAAGAGTGAATGAATGGGTTACAGAACAATGGAACTAAAGCACACACATAAATCACACTTCCAGCCCTGTAATCCCAGCATTTTGGGAGGCTGAGGTGTGTGGATCAGTTGAGATCAGGAGTTCGAGACCAGGCTGGCCAACATGGTGAAAACCCATCACTAATACAAATACAAAAAATTGGCCAGGCATGGTGGTGTGCACCTGCAATCCTAGCTACTTGGGAGGCTGAGACAGGAGAATTGCTTGAACCGGGAAGGCAGAGGTTGCAGTGAGCTGAGATTGTGCCACTGAACTCCAGCCTGGATGATAGAGTGAAACTCTGTCTTAAAAAAAGATAAATAAATAAATAAAAGTAAATCACACTTCCACTCCCCAGTGAATGCAGGGTACACGTGCTTCCTGTTTCTTTCCTGAGAGCCATATCATTATGAAAAGAATAAGACTTTCCTTTTTATTATTTTAAAGACAGAGTATAAAAAGTATTTGTTCCTTTAAGACCACTTTATTAAGGTATGATTGACATATAAAGAGCTGTTCATCTTTAATGTATCCAACTGGATGAATTTAGGGTTAAGTATACGCCTGTGAAACCATCGCCAGCACCAAGGCCAGAGACATACCCATCACCTTCCCAAGCTTCCTCCCACCCTCATTATTATCATTACTATTATCTTGTGGTAAGAGACTTAACAGAAGTCCGCCCTTTTAGCAAATGTTAAGTCTCCAAGACAGTATTGTTAGCTATACGCCAATTGCTGTAGTAGGTCTCTAAAATTTATTTATTTTGCATAACTAAAATTTTGTGCCTTTGACCATTGCTTTCCATTTCCCCCTCCTCCAGCCCTTGACAACCACCATCCTGCTCTCTACTTCTGTGAGTTCGACCATTTTAGATTCCTCATCATACTGAAACCAGGCAGTATTTGTCTTTCTGTACGTGACTTATTTCAGTCAGCATGATGTCCTCCAGGTTCAGCCAAATTGTCACAAGTGGCAGAATTTCCTCTGTTTTTATGACTGTACCACATTCTGTTTCGTATATATATCATGTTTCTTTATCCATTCCTCCGTCAATGGACACCTCGGTTGTTTCCATATCTTGGCTATTGTGAAAAACGCTGCAGTGAGCATGGGAGGGCAGCAGATGTGTCTTTGAGATCCTGATTTCAGTTGCTTTGGATAAATACCCAAAAGTAGGATTGCTGGTTCATATGATAGTTCCATCTGTAATTGTTTGAGTAACCTCCATACCATTTTCCATAATAGCTCTACCAATTTACATTCACACCAATAGTGTATCAGGGTTTCTGTTCTCCCACATATTCACCAACATTTATCTTTTTTGTGTGTTTAATATAATAGCCATGCTCACAATGAGGTGATCTCTCATTATGTTTTTTTTTCTTGAGACGGAGTCTTGCTTATGTCGTCCAGGTTGGAGTGCAATGGTGCAATCTCGGCTTACTGCAACCTCTACCTCCTGGGTTCAAGCGATTCTCCTGCCTCAGCTTCCAGAGTAGCTGGGGTTATAGGCATGTGCCGCCAGGCCTGGCTAATTTTTGTATTTTTAGTAGAGATGGGGTTTCACCATGTTGGCTAGGCTGATCTGGAATTCCTGACCTCAAGTGATCTGCCCACCTCAGCCTCCCAAAGTGCTGGAATTGCAGGCATGAGCCACTGTGCCCAGATGGTACCCATTTTTAAATTGGGCTATTTGGAAGCTTCTTTGCTATCAAACTGGTTGAGTCCCTTGTATATTGTTGATGTGAACCTTTTATCAGGTATGTGGGTTGCAGAGAGTTTCTCCCGCTCTGTAGGTTGTCTTTTCATTGTGTTGATTGTTTCCTTTGCTCTGCAGACTTTTAGTAGGATGTAATCCCACTTGTTTATTTTTACTTTTGTTGTCTGTGCATTTGTCGTCATATCCAAAGCATCATCACCAAGACCAATGTCAAGGAGCTTTTCTTCTATGTTTTCTTCTAGAAGTTGTACAGTTTCAGGTCTTGTGTTTAAATCTTTCACACATTTTGAGTTGATTTTTGTGTATGTTGTAAGAAAGGAGTTCAGTCTCCTTCTTTTGCCTTTGGATATCCAATTTCCCACACCATTTATTCAAGAGACCATTCTTTCCCTCTTTTGTTTCCTTGGTGCCTTGTTGAAGGTTAGTTGACCATGTATATGGGGAAGAAGTTTATTCCTGGCTTCTCTATTCAGCTCCCTTGGTCTATATGTTCATTTTTAGGCTAGTATCATACTGTTTTGATTGCTACAGCTAAAAGCCTTCCTTTCTTCACTGAAAAGAAGCTTAAGAGTATTATCGATAAACCGTAAAATCTTAGTTTACTAGGGTAGAATCCTTCAAAAATGGTATATGGGAAAGTATAAACTGATGGGTTTCTCACTAACAGAAACTCTGAGCCCAGTTTAGGACCATAAACAGATAAATTTCTATTTGTGCTAAACAAATATTATGTAAAGAATCTCTTCAATCTAATACTGTTTCTTATGCTACAATGTAGCTGATTTTTTTCCAACTATTTAGTTTAGAAACCATTTCAATTTGTACATTGACATACTTCTGTACTTCCAAAAGATAAACACATATAGACAGCTCACGGTTTCTTTTGAAATGCCTTCCATGAGAAAGGTGAGCAGGAAGAAATGGATGACACTCACAAGTCTGTCATACTCTTGTTGGATTAAGAATCTAGGAACCATTGGCTGGGCGTGGTGGCTCACACCTGTAATCCCAGCATTTTGAGAGTCTGAGGTGGGTGGGTAATCTGAGGTCAGGAGATCAAGACCAGCCTAGCTAATATGGTGAAACCCTGTCTCTGCTAAAAATACAAAAATTAGCCAAGCATGGTGGTACACACCTGCAGTCCCAGCTGCTTGGGAAGCTGAAGCAGGAGAATAGCTTGAACTTGGGAGACAGAGGTTTAGTGAGCCAAGATAGCACTGCTGCACTCCTGCATGGGTGACAGAGTGAGACTCTGTCTAAAAACAAATAAATAAATAAGAACCTGGGAACCGTAAACCATACCTTTCCAATAAAGGCAATTTTTGGCCGGGCGTGGTCCCTCATGCCTGTAATCCCAGCACTTTGGGAGGCCAAGGCAGGCGGATCACCTGAGGTCGGAACTTTGAGACCAGCCTGACCAATGTGGAGAAACCCCCATCTCTACTAAAAATACAAAATTAGCCGGGCATTGTGGCACATGCTTATAATCCCTGCTATTCAGGAGGCTGAGGCAGGAAAATAGCTTGAACCTGGAAGGCAGAGGTTGCAGTGAGCTGAGATCACCATTGCACTCCAGCCTGAGCAACAAGAGTGAAACTCCATCTCAAAAAACAAAACAAAACAAAAGGCAATTTTTGTTGGCTCTTTTGGTGCCTAATCACGTGCGCGTCTGCTGGGAAAAGTCCAATGAGAGCAGCACGTGGGCGTGGTGTGTGCACCCTCAGCTCTGAGGAAGGCCTTCTCCCCTCTTGCACTAACCCAGGGTGCTTTCACCCGCTTTATACCAGTGTGAAGTATGGCTTTGCATTCTAATAATGACAAGTTCCAAACTGATTTTGCAGCCAGAACTGTTTGCCAGTGGTCAGCTTATTTAAGTGATATAAGGAAACCAGTAAAACAGAACCCTGAATCAGAATCTTAATGATTTGTGACAAAAATTAAAACAGGTCTTGAACCTAAAAAGTACTTATTACCACCTTGTGGCCACATACCCTTACGCTATGGCAAAAATGGGAATCCTGCAGCAGCCAGATGTGTGAAAGAAGGGAGACAGCCCTCTGCCCCAGGATAGTAAACAAACAAGCTGCGGAGCCACAGAGCACTGAGGAGTACTGTGCTATTCAAACACGGCCCCACGGAGACATGCCTCCCTCAGCAGATGGACTTTCCCACAGACAGGCGTACTGACAGATGGATGTTCAGACACATAGACACTCAGAGAGACACACAGATGTTCAGACAAATGCATTCTGGCTGGGCGCGGTGGCTCACACCTGTAATCCCAGCACTTTGAGAGGCCAAGGCAGGCAGATCGCCTGAAGTCAGGAGTTCAAGACCAGCCTGGATAACATGGTGAAACCTGGTCTCTACTAAAAATACAAAAATTAGCTGGGCACGGTGCCGGGCGCCCATGATCCCAGCTACTCAGGAGGCTGAGGCAGGAGAATTACTTGTACCCAGGAGGTGGAGGTTGCAGTGAGCCGAGATCGTGCCATGGTACTCCAGCCTGGGTGACAAGAGTGAAACTCCGTCTCAAAAAAATAAAATGAAAAACAGACAAGTACATTCTGACAGATGGACAGACATTCTGACAGACAGGTGTTCAGACACATGAATCAGAAATATGCATTCAGACACTCAGATGATTAGACACAAGGACAGATGTCCATTCAGAGAGATGGATGTTCTGGCAGATAAACAGAAGTTTAGACAGACAGACAGATGTTCCAGCAGATGGGCATTCTGACACACAAGAAGTTCCAACAGGAGATGTTCATACAGATATTTGGACAGACTGACATTTAGACAGATGGACACAAGTTTAGACAGATGGACATTCCAACAGATGGATGTTGAAACAGATGGACAGACATTCAGACTATCAAATGAGAATTCTGACAGACAGGCATTACGACACACAGATGGTCAGAGATGGAGTTTCTGACTTACGGATATTCTGACAGATTCATGTTCAGAAAGATGTAAATGGATGTCCCCAAAGGAGAGACTTTCAGATAGACAGATGTTCCGACATATGGGTGTTTTCACACACAGATATTCAGACCCAAAGATGATTGGATAAATCTTCATATTGATGGACACTTTGACCAATAGATGCTTGAACAGATAGATATTTGGACAGATGGACATTCAGATGGGAGGACATTTGGGCAGGCCAACAGACATTCAGACAGATCACTTTCAGACAGACGGACAGACATTCAGACAGATGGACATTTGGACAGACAGACCTTTGCACAGACAGAAGGACATTCACACACACAGACATTGGGCAAGTGGGCATGCCAACAGATGGATGTTTAGACATATGAACAGATGTTCTGCAGATGGGCATTTTGGCAGATAGGCATTCTGAGAAGACATCCAAATGGACAGATGGTGGACAGATGGATGGGAGGAAACGTTCAGATAGGTGGATGCCCAAACAGATGTTCGCTCAGTCCCAAAAATGTTCAGACACACAAATGTTCTTAGGGTGGATGTTCTGACAAACAGAAATTCAGACACGTGATTGGAGGATGGAGGGGTGTTCAGAATGATAAGCATCAGACAGACAGAGTTTCAGAGAGCTGGACCTTCAGACAGATGGCCAGATGTTCAGATAGACCGATATTTGACAGGTTCCCAGATGCCCTGACAGATGGCTGTTCAGACAGAACAACATTTAGACAGATGAATAGACATTCAGACTGATGGACTTGTGGACATAGGGACAGACATTCACATAGCTGGTTGATCAGGCAGACAGACTGAGTACCTGATAGACAGGCTGGATCCATCTGAGGGTCCACAGGTGGACAGATCTTCAGACAAACAGGTGTTTTGGGAGAAGGTCATGACAATGTACAGCAATTCTGACAGATGGATGTTCAAACTTTTGTTTCTGTAGACTGATGTTCAGACAGATGACATGCATTCTGACAGACAGACAGACAGACAGAGACATTATGACAGAAAGACAGTCCAGAAAATGGACGTTTGGGCACACAGCCCATTCCAGCAGATAGGCGTGCCTACAGAAGATGTTCTGTGTGTCAGTTGCTTGTATGTGGGAATGTCTATCTGACAGGACAACTTTTTGTATGTTCCAATGTCTATACCTCTGTATGTCTGCCTGTAACTATGTCCAACCGTCTAAACACCTACCTGTCTGAACATCTGTCTGTCCATCTGGGCATCCATGTGTCTGAATGTGCATGTGTTAGAATTGCAGTACGTTGGAATTCTCATCTGCTCTAACATTCACCTGTCTGAACGTCTGTCCGTGTGAGAATCCAACCACATGTCTGACCATCCTTAAGTCTGAACATTTTCATGTTGACACACCCATCTGTTGGAATATCAGTTTATCAAAATGCCTGTTCGTCTCTCCAAACATTTGTCTATCTGAATATATGTTCTTCCGTCCTAATGTCCCCCATCTGCCTTCCTGAATGCCAATGGGTCCAAACATCTGTCTGTCTGAACGTCTATCTGTTCACTACAGAGTTTATAAAACTCTTGTCAAAGTGTCCCTGTAGGTTGTTACACAATCAGGAGGACTTCAAGTGAAACAGGAGACTCAAGAGCAGGTTTGGATGTGGGATTAGGAAGAGAATTTGGGGTACTATTCACCTGGGAACTGACGGGGGGATCATGGCTACTAATGCTGAGAAAAGGCCTCACACCTCATCCCAGAGCCTGGCATTTCAAAGACTGACTCCGCCTCTTGTTTATTTTTATGAGGCCAAACCTATGTCTGACTGTCAGCTTCTGCTGTGGGCAGCCTGGGCGAGGGAGGAAAGCTCTAGGGAGTCCATGTCATCCACCTGGCCCTGTGTGTGCACAGAGGGAACATGGGGCTGGTGCCTAATTAATGTGCTCTTCAGGACAGGCGATCTGAAGTTACCAGATTAACACAAACTGAGACTAATGAATCTCAGGTGGAAAGGATCTGCCAGACGACTTGGGAAGGCACTGGATTCAGAATTTAGCCAGGACGGGGAGTGAGCTGGACCTGACTGGTGAATCACATGAGCAGCCTTTGTGACGATGGTCACGGTGGAGATGATGATGGATGTGGGAACGATGGCAGCCACCAGCTGCTGGCGTTTAATACCTGCCAGAGCTATTACTCATGCTGATGTTATACGGTCAGTATTATGATCCCCATTTTAGATAATAAAACTGAACTTTAGAACAAAAATGTCCCTTGTGTGAGTTCACTTGTACATTAAATGTCAAAATTGGAAATAAAAGCCATTTCTGACTACATAATTCATCCATTCACCCTTTCATTACTTACATATTAATTATTACCTACTGCAGGCCAGGCATGGTGCTCAGTGCTAGGGAAAACATAGTGAGGGGAAAAAAGCCATAATTCCTGCTTCCGTAGACTTTTTTCTCCAGGGGGTGGGGGTGGGGGAGGCAGACATGAATCGAATGTGTATCTAGTCAAAACCTGGTGCTGAGGGTGAGAAAGAGAATAGGAGGGGGGGTCTTGAGGGCATGGCCCAGGGCACCTGGTCAGGCTCTTCAGGAGGCTTCTCAGAGGAAGCTGCATTGAAGATGAAGACAGCGTGGGTTGTAGGATGAAGGGTAGGCTGGGGTGGGAGCATTCCAGGCAGAAGGAAGGACATCAGTGCTGTCTAAGCACCTGGAAGAAGACCCCTGAGGCTGGGACAAAGAGGGAGAAGAGAAAAGTACAGGTGAGGCTGGAGAGGCCAGTTCATTTTGGATCATCTGGGCATCTTAGGGCCCCAGGCCTTACTTCTAACAGCAAAGGGAAGCCATTGGCTGGACTGGACGAGGTCCTTGATTCTTTAAAGCCTCAGCCTTCTTGTCTGTAAATTGGGACACCTGAGGCCTCCTTCAAAGGCTTCCCAAGAGTACTTGGTGAGACAATCTAAAAACTCAGCACAGTGCTTGATTTGGATTGATTTCTGCAACTTTACATAGAGACTGAGACATTTAAAGAAGAGAAATCCAAAATAATCAAAGCATATTCCTGTAAATAAAGATGAAAAGAAATAGATGTATTTGGTCTGAAGGGACAAGCTATAGGCAGACTAGGACTCAAGGGCATGAGCCCACCGAAGTGGGCTGTAGGCCCGGGGAGGAGACAGGACACAGCAGGCACTAGGAAGAGCTGAGCAGATACTCAGCTTAAGTTGGCTGTTTTAGCTGTGGTCCAAATGCTATTTTCTTTTTTTGATATGGAATCTCACTCTGTTGCTCAGGCTGGAGGGCAGTGGTGCAATCTCAGCTCACTGCAACCTCTGTCTCCTGGGTTCAAGCGATTCTCTTGCCTCAGCCTCCTGAGTAGCTGGGATTACAGATGTCCACCACCACGCCCGGCTAATTTTTGTATTTTTAGTAGATATGGGGTTTCACCAAGTTGGCTAGGCTGATCTCGACCTTCTGATCTCAGGTGATCAGCCTGCCTTGGCCTCCCAAAGTACTGGGATTACAGGCGTGAGCCACTACGCCCGGCCTCCAAAGGCTATTTCTGAACTCATCTCTGTTGTCCCTTCCAGGCTTGGGAGGGTGTGAGAAGCATCCAGCACCCAAGCAGGCAAAGGGATCGCTGCCTCCCCAGGGCCACTGACTTCCTGGACTTGGAACCCTTGGGACAACCCTAGCCTGAGCAGCTCTGTCCTCTCTCCTCACAGCCCTGGTTCTGAGGGTCTTCGTGAAGCGTTGAGACACTCCCATTGTCAAAGTCCACAGCTGGTCTCTCAGCTATTAGATTGGTGCCATTATGTTTAGTGGCAAAACCGCAATGACTTTTGCACCAACCTAAATATATTCTCCTCACATCCTTCCCTCTGTGTCCTGTGCTCCCTGCTTTTCGTGGGGGGTCCTGTTACCTGAAAGGGGTCCCAATCCAGACCTTAAGAGCAGGTTCTTAGATCTCACACAAGAAGGAATTCGAGGTGAATCCATACACTAAAGTAAAAGCAAGTCTAATAAGAAAGTAAAGGAATTAAAATAATGACTACTGTATAGGCAGAACAGCCCGAGGGCTGATGGTTGCCCATTTTTATGGTTATTTCGCAATTATATGCTAAACACAGGGTGCATTATTCATGCCTCTCCTTTTTAGATGATATAGGGTAACTTCCTGTTGTTGCTGTGGCATTTGTAGACTGTCATGGCGCAGGTGGGAGTGCGGCAGTGAGTATGCCCAGAGGTCACTCTCGTCACCATCTTGGTTTTGGTGGGTTTTAGTGGCTTCTTTATTGCAACCTGTTTTATCAGCAAGGTCTTTATGACCTGTATCTTGTGCTGACCTTCTATCTCATCCTGTAACTTAGAACACCTCACTGTCTGGGACTGCAGCCCAGTAGGTCTCAGCCTTATTTTACCCAGCTCCTATTCAAAATGGAGTTGCATCTGGTGACACCTCTGACAGTCCTACCACAATAACCTGCCTCTCTAGACCATCAACCCTTGGAATTGTATTCCCAGGAGCTGCTTCCACCATACCAAAAGATGATCACCATGGTTCTGGCCTGTAAAACCATCAGGCCAGGCAGCAGCATTGGGCAGCTCATAGCACCCAGAGCTTCTAACTCCTGCATTTTCACCTGCTCCCTGGTCCTCGTGATGCTCTATGGGGCTGGCTAGTGAACTCTCCTCCCTTCCCAGATGCAGACCCTTATCTGAGCCTGGACACAGCAGCCTGGAGTGCAGTGAGGGGCCAATCGCTGCCTCCTGCTGTGTCCTGGGCTGCTTCCTGGCTTTGGTCAGCTTTTCTATCACGTTTGCAGCTGGAAACCTCCCTGACACCTTCTATGAGGCCAAGTTCCTCACGTTCTGCATGCCCGTGGACCCATGGTCTCTGGGCATCCTTCCTGCTTACCAAGCTGTGAACAGAGGCAAGGCCATGGGGGTCATGGAGGTCTCCATATTGGCCTGCTGCCTGGGGTTGCTGGGATGTGTATTTGCTCCTAAATACTACATAACCTTGCTGAGACCAGATCAAAATTCGGCTGTAGATAAAGAAGGGAGATTTGAGGAACAGCGTATTTTCTGGAGCTTCGACTCTGTTTGCATAAATCGTGAGCATGATGGAGAAAAAAGGGCATTGCTATACTTGTACATCTTGTTTCTATTTAAGATTTATCTATATTTTCTTAGGAGGAGGATCATCCTGTCATATCCTTCCAGGACACCCCAATGCTCACGAGGATCACCTCAGGACAAGAACATTTGAGACTTGTTTGTACGCCAAGTATCAGGCCATGGATAGTCTCATCATTTCTTTGCCTTGTACTTTTGTGGGAGCTGCTTATTTCCCTCCATATCTTTAGACAACAGTCTGGTTGCCTAGAATCCCGAAACACATCTCACTAGTTCCTTCTGCTTGTTGTCCGTAGAGCCCACCTAGAGAATACTCTGTTAATACCTGAGCCACGTATTCCTTTGATGCCTAAATACTTTTTTTTTTTTTTTTTTTAAGACAGAGCCTTGCTCTGTTGCCCAGGCTGGAGTGCAGTGGTGCAATCTTGGCTCACTGCAACCTCTGCCTCCTGAATTCAAATGATTCTCCTGCCTAAGCCTCCTGAGTAGCTGGGATTACAGGCCCGTGCAATCATGTCCAGCTAATTTTTGTATTTCTAGTAGAGATGGGGTTTCACTATATTGGCCAGGCTGGTCTCAAACTCCTGACCTCATGATCCACCCCCTTGGCCTCCCAAAGTGCTGGGATTACAAGTGTGAGTCACCACACCCGGCAGAGCTTCAGTACTTTTCACTGTGCATTGAATTTAGTAGACTCTTTTCTGCATATCTTAATTATATATATATATATATATATATATATTTTTTTTTTTTAATTGCACTTTGGGTTCTGGGGTATATGTGCAGAACATGCAGGATTGTTGCATAGGTACATACATGGCAATGTGGTTTGCTGCCTCCATCCTCATCACCTATATCTGGCATTTCTCCCCATGTTATCCCTCTCCAACTCCCTACCCCCACTGTCCCTCCCCTAGTCCCCCTCAACAGGCCCCAGTGTGTGATGCTCCCCTCCCTGTGTCCATGTGTTCTCATTGTTCAACATCCGCCATGAGTGAGAACATGCAGTGTTTGATTTTCTGGTCTTGTGTCAGTTTGCTGAGAATGATGGTTTTCAGATTCATCCACGTTCCTACAAAGGACACAAACTCATCATTTTTTATGGCTGCATAGTATTCCATGTTGTATATGGGCCACATTTTCCTTGTCCAGTCTATCATCGATGGGCATTTGGGTTGGTTCCAGGTCTTTGCCATTGTAAACAGTGCTGCAATGAACATATGTGTGCATGTGTCTTTATAACAGAATGATTTATAATCCTTTGAATATATACCCAGTAATGGGATTGCTGGTCAAATGGAATTTCTATTTCTAGATCCTTGAGGAATTGCCACGCTGTCTTTCACAGTGGTTGAACTAATTTACACCCCCACCAACAGTGTAAAAGTGTTCCTATTTCTGCACATCCTCTCCAGCATCTGTTGTCTCCAGATGTTTTAATGATCACCATTCTAACTGATGTGAGATGGTATCTCAATGTGGTTTTGATTTGCATTTCTCTAATGACCAGTGATGATGAGCATTTTTTCATATGTTTTTGGCCTCATGTATGTCTTCTTTTGTAAAGTGTCCGTTCATATCCTTCACCCACTTTTAAATGGGTTTGTTTTTTCTTGTACATCTGCTTTAGTTCTTTGTAGATTTTGGATATTAGCCCTTCGTCAGATGGGCAGATTGCAAAAATTTTTTCCCATTCTATTGGTTTCCAGTCCCCTCTAATGATTGTTTATTTTGCTGTGCAGAAGCTGTGGAGTTTAATTAGACTATTTTGGTTTTTGTTGCCAATGCTTTTGGTATTTTAGTCATGAAGTCATTGCCTATGCCTATGTCCTGAATGGTTTTGCCTAGATTTTCTTCTAGGGTTTTTATGGTGTTAGGTCTTATGTTTAAGTCTTTAATCCATCTGGAGTTAATTTTAGTGTAAGGTGTCAGGAAGGGGTCCAGTTTCTGCTTTCTGCACATGGCTAGCCAGTTTTCCCAACATCATTTACTAAACAGGGAATCCTTTCCCCATTGCTTGTTTTTGTCATATTTGTCAAAGATCAGATGGGTGTAGACATGTGGCGTTGCCTCTGAGGCCTCTGTTCTGTTCCATTGGTCTATATCTCTGTTTTGGTACCAGTATAGTTTGAAGTCCGGTAGCATGATACCTCCAGCTTTGTTCTTTTTGCTTAGAATTGACTTGGCTATGTGGACTCTCTTTTGGTTCCATATGAAGATTAAGGTGGTTTTTTCCAGTTCTGTGCAGAGGGTCATAGGTAGCTTGATGGGGATAGCGTTGAATCTATGCATTACTTTGGGCAGTATGGCCATTTTCACAATATTGATCCTTCCTAACCATGAGCATGGAATGTTTTTCCATCTGTTTGTGTCCTCTCTTATTTCCTTGAGCAGTGGCTTGTAGTACTCCTTGAAAAGGTCCTTTATATCCTTTGTTAGTTGTATTCCTAGGTATTTTATTCTCTTTGTAGCAATTGTGAATGGCAGTTTGTTCTTGATTTGGCTTTAAGTTTGTTATTGGTGTATAGGAATGCTTTTGATTCCTGCACATTGATTTTGTATCCTGAGACTTTGCTGAAGTTGCTTATCTGTTTAAGGTGGTTTTGGGCTGAGATTATGGGGTCTTCTAAATATACAATCATGTCATCTGCAAATAGACGATTTGACTTCCTCCTTTCCTAATTGAATACCCTTTATTTCTTTTTTTTGCCTGATTGCTCTGGTTAGAACTTCCAAAACTATATTGAATAGGAGTGGTGAGAGAGGGCATCCTTGTCTAGTGCCAGATTTCAAAGGGAATGCTTCCAGTTTTTGCCCATTCAGTATGATATTGGCTGTGGGTTCATCATAAATAGCTTTTATTATTTTGAGATATGTTCTGTCAATAACTAGTTTATTGAGAGCTTTTAGTATAAAGCGCTGTTGAATTTTGTCAAAGGCCTTCTCTGTATCTACCGAGATAATCATGTGGTTTTTGTCTTTGGTTCTGTTTATGTGGTGAATTATGTTTATAGACTTGCATATGTTGACCCAGCCTTGCATCCCCAGGATGAAGCCTACTTGATCATGGTGGATAAGCTTTTTGATGTGCTGTTGCAATCGGCTTGTCAGTATTTTATTGAAGATTTTTGCATCTATGTTCATCATGGATATTGGCCTGAAGTTTCCTTTTCTTGTTGAGTCTCTGCTGGGTTTTGGTATCAGGATGATGTTGGTCTCATAAAATGATTTTGGAAGGATTCCCTCTTTTTGGATTGTTTGGAATAGTTTCAGAAGGAGTGATACCATCTCCTCTTTGTATGTCTGGTAGAATTCAGCTGTGAACCCATGTGGACCTCAGCTTTTTTTGGTTGGTAGGCTCTTAATTGTTGCCTCAACTTCAGCCCTTGTTATTGGTCTATTCAGGGTTTTGACTTCTTCCTGGTTTACACTTGGAAGGGTGCAAGTGTCCAGGAATTTATCCATTTATTCCAGGTTTACTGGTTTATGTGCATAGAGTTGTTTGTAGTAATTTCTGATGGTAGTTTGTATTTCTGTGCAATCTGTGGTGATATCCTCTTTATTTTTTTTATTGCATCTATTTGATTCTTCTCTCTTTTCCTTTTTATTAATCTTGTTAGTGGTCTATTTTGCTGATCTTTTCAAAAAACCAGCTCCTGGATTTATTGATTTTTTTGAAGGTTTTTTTGTGTCTCTATCTACTTCTGTTCTGCTCTGATCTTAGTTATTTCTTGTCTTCTGCTAGCTTTTGAGTATTTTTGATCTTGCTCCCCTAGCTCTTTCGATTTTGATGATAAGGGGTTGATTTTAGTTCTTTCCTTGATTCTCATTTGGGCATTTATTGTTATAAATTTTCTTCTAGAGACTGCTTTATATGTGTCCCAGAGATTCTGGTACATTGTGTCTTCATTCTCACTGGTTTCTAAGAACATCTTTATTTCTGCCCTCATTTTACTGTTTATCTGGTCAACATTCAAGAGCCAGTTGTTCAGTTTCCATGAAGTTGTGCAGTTCTGAGTTAGTTTCTGAATCCTTAGTTCTCATTTGATTGCACTGTGGTCTGAGAGACTGTTTGTTATGATTTCTGTTCTTTTGCATTTGCTGAGAAGTGATTTATTTCCAATTATGTTGTCAGTTTTAGAGTAGGTGTGATGTGGTGCTGAGAAGAATGTATATGCTGTGGATTTGGGGTGGAGAGTTCTGTAAATGTCTGTTAGGTTTGCTTGGTATAGATCTGCATTCAAGTCCTAGATATCATTGTTAATTTTCTGTCTCGTTTATCTGTCTAATATTGACAGTGGAGTGTTAAGTCTCCCATTATTATTGTGTGGGAGTCTAAGCCTCTTTGTAGGTCATTAAGAACTTGCTTTATGTATCTGGGTGCTCCTGTATTGGGTGAGTATGTATTTAGGATCATTAGCTCTTCTTGTTGCATTGATCCTTTTACCATTATGTAATGCTCTTCTTTGTCTTTTTTGATCTTTGTTGGTTTAAAGTCTATTTTATCAGAGACTAGTATTGCAACTCCTGCTTTTGTTTTGCTCTCCATTTGCTTGGTAAACCTTCCTTCAACCCTTTGTTTTAAGCCTATGTGTAACCTTGTACGTGGAATGGGTTTCCTGAATACAACACACTGATGGGTTTTGGCTTCTTATCCAATTTGCCAGTCTGTGTCTTTTGATTGGGGCATTTAGTCCATTTACATTTAAGGTTAATATTGTTATGTGTGAATTTGATCCTACCATTTTGATGCTAGCTGGTTGTTTTGCCCATTAGTTGATGCAGCTTCTTCATTGTGTCAATGCTTTTTACCATCTGACATTTTTGCAGTGGCTGGTACTGGTTGTTCCTTTCTGTTTAGTGCTTTTGTTCGGGAGCTCTTGTAAGGCAGGCCTGGTGGTCATGAAATCTCTGAACGAATACCTGTCTATATAGGATTTTATTTCTCCTTCGCTTATGAAGCTTAGTTTGGCTGGATATGAAATTCTAGTTTGAAAGTTCTTTTCTTTAAGGATGTTGAATACTGGCCCCCACTCTCTTCTGGCTTGTAGGGTTTCTGCTAAGAGATCTACTGTGAGTCTGATGGACTTCCCTTTGTGGGTGACCTGACCTTTCTCTCTGGCTGCTCTTGGCATTTTTTCCTTCATTTCAACCCTGGTGAATCTGAAGATTATGTGCCTTCGGGTTGCTCTTCTTGAGGAATATCTTTGTGGTATTCTTTGTATTTCCTGGACTTGAGTATTGGCCTTCCTTGCTAGGTTGGGGAAGTTCTCCTGGATAATATCCTGAAGAGTGTTTTCCAGCTTGGATTCATTCTTTTTGTCACATTCAGGTACACCTGTCAAACATAGATTAGGTCTTTTCACATAATCCCATATTTCTTGGAGGCTTTGTTCATTTCTTTTTACTCTTTTTTCTCTAATCTTGCCTTCTCGTTTTATTTCATTGAGTTGATCTTCAATCTCTGATATCCTTTCTTCTGCTTGATCGATTTGGCTATTGAAACTTGTGTATGCTTCGCAAAGTTCTTGTGTTGTGTTTTTCAGTTCCATCAATTCATTTGTATTTCTCTCTAAGCTGTTTATTCTCGTTAGCATTTCATCAAGCCTTTTTTCAAGGTTCTCAGTTTCTTTGCATTGGGTTAGAATATGTTCTTGTAGCTCAAAGAATTTGTTATTACCCACTTTCTGAAGCCTGTTTCTGTCAATTCATCAGACTCATTCTCCATCCAGCCTTGTTCCCTTGCTGGTGTTTTCATCCTTTTTGTCCTGGTTTCTTCCTATCTTTGTAGATTTATCTACCTGTGGTCTTTGTAGTTGGTGACTTTTGGATGGGGTCTCTGAGTGGATGTCCTTTTTGTTGATGATGAAGTTATTTCTTTCTGTTTTTTAGTTTTCCTTCTAACAGTCAGGCCCTTCTGCTGTAGGACTGCTGGAGGTCCACTCCAGACCCTGCTTTCCTGGGGATCACCTGCGGTGGCTGCAGAACAGTAAGGGTTGCTGCCAGTTTCTTCTTCTCTTATATTTGTCCCAGAAGGACACCTGCCAGATGCCAGCTTGAGCTCTCCTTTATGAGTTGTCTCTTTGGATACAGGGGTTGGGGAGCTGCTTGAGGAGACAGTCTGTCCTTTTTAGGAGCTCAACTGCTGAGCTTTGAGCACCGTTGTTCTGTTCCGAGATGCTGGGCAGGTATGTTTAAGTCTGCTGCAGCAGAACTCATAATCGCCTTTTTTTCCCAGCTGCCCTGTCCTGGGAAGACGGGGCTTTATTTATAAGTTCCTGACATGCTGCTGCCTTTTTTCAGAGATGCCCTGCCCAGCAAGGAGGTAGCCTAGTCACAGTCTGCCAGCAGAGGCATTGCTAAGCTGCCATGGGCTCTGCCCAGCTGCTGTGTGAACTTCCTTGTGGTTTTGTTTATAGAGGTATAGTTAGAACTGCCTCAGTAATGGCAGATTGCCTTGGTAATGGTGGACTGCCTCAGTAAAGGCTGACTGCCTTGGTAATGATGGACTGCCTCGGTAATGGCAGATGCCCTTTCCCCCACAGAGCTGGACCATTCCAGGTCCAGCTGTGCTTGCTGTGAAACTCTCAGTCCAGAGCATTTCAGATTGCTGGTCTTTGTGGGGGCGGGACTCACTGAGCCAGATCACCTGGATCCCTGTTTCAGCCCCCTTTTTCTCAGTTGAATGGGCAACTCTGTCTCCCAGGCATTCCAGGTGCCAGTTGAAATGGCCACCCAGATTTGTGTGAGTTTTTGTGTGAAGACCTGCTGTGCCAGCTGAAACAGCCATGCTGGAGGCTCATGGCGCTTTCCACCTGAGAATCTCCTGGTCTGTGGGCAGTAAAAACTCGTTTGGAAATGCGGTGATCATTCACCTTCTGCATTCCCACTGGGAACTGCAATCCAGGGCTATTCCTATTCGGCCATCTTGGATCCAAGAAGCTCTGCATCCCTTCATTTCCTGTCATCAGCCTGGAAACAGCACACTGTTAGGGTGACCAACCATCCCAGTTTGCATGGGACTGAGGGGTTTCCCAGGACACAGGCCTTTCAGTACTAAAGATGGAACTGTCCCAGGCAAACCAGGATGGCTGATCACCCTAAGAGCGATGTGGACTCAGGCCATGTTTTGAGGCTGGGGAGATGGTGGTGCTAACATATGCATTCTTTGATGTGCTTCAGTTCATGTCCTTGGATGTTTCACAAAACACTTCTGAACTTCATTTTTTTTTTTTTTTTTGACATGGAGTCTTGCTCTGTTGCCAGGCTGGAGTCTAGTGGTGAGATCTTGGCTCACTGCAGCCTCTGCCTCCCAGGTTCAAGCAATTCTCCTGCCTCAGACACCTGAGTAGCTGGGACTACAGGTGCGTGTCACCATGCCCAGCTAACTTTTGTATATTTAGTAGAGACGTGTTTTTAGCATGGTTGGCCAGGATGGTCTCTATCTCTTGATCTTGTGATCCGCCTGCCTCGGCCTTTCAAAGTTCTGGGATTACAGCCATGAGCCACTGCACCCAACCACTTCTGAACCTCATTTTGTCTCATTTACTAAATGGAGATAATAATAGTTAACATGTAGTGCTGTTCTGAAGATGAAATGGGCTCATGTGTGTCAAAATACATCCCTTGATATTTGATGAGTGTTATTATCTTTGCCTGGTGCCATCTAAATGGGCATGCTGAAGTTGAAGTCTTAGTATGCAGACTGATAGTAGACAGAATTGAACAACCAAATTAGACACTCCATATATTATTCTAATAACCATTTCTCACATTTTTTTTTCTTAAGACAGAATCTCATTCTGTCACTGAGGCAGGAGTGCAGTGGTGCAATCTTGGCTGACCACAGCCTTGACCTCCTGGGCTCAAGTGGTCTTCCCACCTCAGCCTCCACAGTAGCTGGGACTACAGGCATGCACCATTGCACCCAGCTAATTTTTGTATGTTTTTTTGTAGAGACTGAATCTCCCCATGTTGCCCAGACTAGTCTCAAACTTCTGGGCTCAAGGGATCTAACCACCTCCCCTCCCAAAGTGCTGGGATTACAGGCATGAACCACTGTACCTGGCCTCATTCCTCACATTTGTGAAAGGGCTTTACTAAGGCCTCTTACTGCATTAGCTTGTATCTGCTTGTGTCAACCTCAGCTGATAGTGCCCAGTCAACAGGGAGAGAGGGGCCTGGTTAGGACTGGACGAGGCTGGAGATGAGTGGATCATGCAGATGCCATGGGGACTAAGCTAGGGTGCTGAGAGGCTGAGGAGCTCAGCTTTGCTAGGAGTGGCCCAGGCATCCCAGGCAGTCTTGACTGTTCTTGAATAGCAGAACGTAGACCTGCTGAGCACAGGAACCAGAAAGGCCCTGGTGCCTAGAAGCCTCCCACAACTGCTACTTGAATCTGCTGCTCCATTCAAGGTCCTCTTCTTGACCCAGACCTGGTCCGCATGTTCTCTTTCTCTGTTGCTGTCACTGGGCAGTCAGGCTTTTCCTCCTCGGCATCTACACCCATTCAGTCTCCCCAGTCCTGACTTCCAGGTCCTCTGCCATTGCCAATTCTTCTTCCTTTCTAACTTCAAAGATGACTTCTCAGCCCTTGTAGGTTTCAGACTGATCCTACTGATTTCATATGTTTTTGGCCTCATATATGTCTTTATTTCTTTTGGCCCTCATGCCTGTAATCCCAGCACTTTGGGAGGCCAAGGCAGGTGGATCACATGAGGTCGGAAGTTTGAGACCAGCCTGACCAATGTGGAGAACCCCCATCTCTACTAAAAATACAAAATTAGCAGGGTGTTGTGGCACATCCTTGTAATCCCTGCTACTCAGGACGCTGAGGCAGGAGAATAGCTTGAACCTGGGAGGCAGAGGTTCCAGTGAGCTGAGATCACCATTGCACTCCAGCCTGAGCAACAAGAGTGAAACTCCATCTCAAAAAACAAAACAAAACAAAAGGCAATTTTTGTTGGCTCTTTTGGTGCCTAATCACGTGTGTGTGTGCTGGGAAAAGTCTGATGAGAGCAGCACGTGGGCGTGGTGTGTGCACCCTCAGCTTTGAGGAAGGCAGATAATATTATAGATAACATTTTAGATAGCAGCTGAGTGATGGCCATGATCACTAACATGAGGAAGTTCAAGCACCTCCAGGGCTCCTTCCATGATGACTCCTGACCCCATAGAATGAGAGAGAGAAGCCCTCACTGGGTGCCCTCTTGATGGACATCCCTAGTCAGCATCTGCGTGACTGCTGTGGGAACACACATCATGGCCTCACCTTCTGATATCCAGACACAATATAGAAAGAACAATATTAACAGCGATAGTCACTGTTTACTTCTGTTGAGGGTTTGGTATATGCCAGCATTAGACAAAAACTACAAAACACAAGCTAGGAGGAGGGGCCTGTAACTGAACTCATATCTGGACTATGCATCACTGGAAAGCCAAAACTCAAGAGACAAGTTTTGGCTGGGCGCGGTGGCTCATGCCTGTAATCCCAGCACTTTGGGAGGCTGAGGCGGGTGGATCACGAGGTCAAGAGATCAAGACCATCCTGGCCAACATGACAAAACCCCGTCTCTACTAAAAATACAAAAATAAGCTGGGCATGGTGGCGCGCGCCTGTAGTCCCAGCTACTCGGTAGGCTGAGGCAGGAGAATTGCTTGAACCAGGGAGGCAGAGGTTGCAGCGAGCCAAGATCCCGCCACTGCACTCCAGCCTGGTGCCTGGTTACAGAACGAGACTCTGTCTCAATAATAAAAAAAAAAAAAAAAGAGAGACAACTTTGGTAAAAGAAAGTTAGCTTTATTTGGTAAGTGGGCAATCCAGGAGGAGGCATGTGTTCAAAGATCCCCTCTTTGAGGTGTATCTCCAGATCAGCATTTTTTAAGGAAAGTTAGGGGAAGCACAAATAATGATCAAAGCATCCTCTGCAACAGCAGCTATGTTCGAGGCCCCAGACAGGTAGTGAATCACTTCTGTCTCGGGGAGCATCTTGTGACCTCTTGCAGGCGCAGCCAGACCCTTCTTATCTGGTGGTCGAAAACTGCCGGGCAGCCTGCTCCCGGGATTATTAGTCAGTGAATTTCTCCCTCACCTACGTTCAAGATCCTGTTTTCTTGAGGCTGTTTTTAGTGAATAAGTCTACTAGCTTCAGCAAAGCAGTAATTATACTCAAGCAAGAAAAATTCTTCTCTAACATGGAATCAGTGCTGAAACAGGCCCACTGCCTGAATGAGGAAAGCTGGGCCCCAGGGAACAAAGGGCCATGTTCCAGACCCCATTGGGACTCAGGAGCTGCAGATGCAGTGACACTCATGCTACAAGGACCTGCCACGTGAGGATGTGATCACATATATCACAGGAGGCTAAAGGCAGTGAGCAATTCAAGCCCCAGAAAGAAAGCTGGCACATGCCATCAACGCAGAGACCTGTAGCAGCTCAGGTGCAGGTTAGGAAACTCCAGATCAACTTGCAGGTGCTGGTCTGAGAAGGGAGTTAGAATTCACCCCGCGTGAATATCACCCATCGCTGGAGAGGAAGCTGGTGGAAGGAGATGCAGGGACAGTGATGAGCTGCACAGCCACATTCAACAGGCTCTGGGAAGAGAGAAATACAGTGATGACTCCTCCGACAGGCCGCTCAACTGCTCTACCCACCTCCCACCAGCTCTCACACTGCAGTCAGAGTGATCTTTCAAAAAATCAGCCTTCAAAAGGAAGGAAATTCTGATGCATGCTACAGCATGGAGGAACCTTGAGGACATGATGCTAAGTGAAATAAACCAGTCATGAAAAGACAAATATGGTATGATTCCACTTATGTGAGATACCTAGAGCATTCTAACTTAGAGCATTCTACAGAAAGTAGAATGGTGGTTGCCAGGGGCTGAGGGTAGGGGTAACAGGGAGTTATTTAATAAGTATGGAGTTGCCGTTTTGCAAGATGAAGCAGCTCTGGAGATGGATGGTGCTGATGGTGGTACAGCAATGTGAATATATTTACTGCCATTCTGTATGTACACTGAGAAATGGTGAAGATGATAAAGCTTATATTCTGCATTTTTACCACAATACAAAATAATAATTAATAATAATAAAATATCACATCCCCAATCCTTCCAGAGGTTCCTTCTCGCCTAGGAAACCTAAAACTTCTTGCCATGTGTGTTCATTTCCAAGAGCCACTGTCATCAAGTTCCACAAACCATGTGGCTTAAACAGCAGATATTTATTGCTTCATGGTTTTGGAGGCTGGGAGTCCGAGGTCAAGGAGATGGCAGGGTGGGTTCCTTCTGAGGCTGAGAGAGGGGACTTGTCCCACACCTCCTGCCTGCTTCTGGTGGTTTGCTGGCAAGCTTTGGCATTTCTCGGCTTCTAGAGGCATCACCCTGATCTCTGCCCTCATCTTCACATGGTATTCTCCCTATCTCCAAATTTTCCCTTTTTATGAGGACACCAGTCATAGTGGATGAGGGGCCAACCCTAATGACCTTGTTTTTCTTTGTTTGTTTTGTAATAGCCTCCTTTTAATTTGATTACCCCTGTAAAGATCGTATCTCCAAATAAGATCCCGTTCTGAGGTATTGAGGGTTAACACTTTGACATATGGATTTTGGGGAGATACAATTCAACCCTTAACACCGTGGCTCTGCAAAACGTGAGCCCTGACAGCCCATGGCCTCATTTCTGAGTGTTCTCCCCTCCGCCACGGGGCAGCCATGCTTACCTCCTTGCTCATCCCCAATGCACCTAGTAACTAGTACTGCCGTCTTCAAGCCTTTGGGAATGTAACTTCTGTAGCTACAGCTGCGCCCTCATCTCACAGAATGCCACAGCAATGTAAGAAAGATGTGGAGGGCCACCCCACATGGAAATGCCTCTCCCCACACACTTCTGCTCTCCACTTGGCTGTTCCTGGAGAGCTTTATAAAGTGCAGGGGTTTATCAAATTCTAATTCCATTAGTTTATTCACTTGTTAAACACTTTCCTCTTTTTCATCCACTGATTTACTCTTCCAACAAATATTGGCTGAATATCTACTTTATTCCACACAGCCTGCAGGTGTTTGGGTCTCACTGGTGGACAACATAAATGTCTCTTCTTCTAGTTGATATCCTAGCAAGAGAGACTCAACACAAACAGTGCAAATAAATCATGAACAAAATGTGTGACATTAAAAGGTGACAAGGGCTTAGATAGAGAAGAAGAGGAGTAATAAACGGGGCCTAAGAATATGAGGGGAAGGTTCAGTGACAGCAAGAAACGGGTGGTCAGAGAAGGCCTGTGGGAAGGCAAGAGCAGGGCAAGGACTGAAGCCACGGAGCCAGCCACAGAGCCAACCACGGCGCTGTCCAGAGGATGCACATTCCAGGTTGAAGAACTTTTTAGAGCAAAGGCTTTGGCCTGGTATGTTGGAGTTGGTATGTTGGAGCTTCAGGGCGTGGGGTTAAAGTGGACAAAGGGGAGAATCATCAAGGAGCAATTCAGAGGCAGCTAGGAGCAAGGTCATGTTAGGGCTTCGGTTTCTGCTTGATTCAGGGGAGACACTGCAAAGCTCTGAGCATGCCATGGAATAGACTAAGGGACAAAGGTAGACACAGGAAAACCCACTGGAAGACTGTTACAGAGTCCCAGGGAGAAACGACATGGGTTAAACCAGACTGGGAGCAGTTGACGTGGTAAAAAGAGAATTACCTGGAAGGTCCAGCTGTCATTGTTTCATGGACTGGATGCCTGTGGGAATAAAAGAGGGCATGAGTGTTCGCAGCCTGAGCAACTGAAAAGCCAGATTTGCCTTCAGCTGGGACAGGAGAGGCTGTGTTCAAGAAAAGCAGGTTTGCTATGGAAAACCCTCGGTTCTGCTCTGGACTGGACTGAACTTGAGATGTCTAGACGTCAAAGTGGAGGTATCACAGAAATTTTTTTTTCAACACCATATTAGAAGTCACAGCAGGAATTTCTGAGCTGAGTTGACTGAGACTTGACATCATGGTTAGCAGTAAGAACAAGAGCAGTGACAGTAGCAATAGCAATAACAACAGCCCCAATCTGCCGTCTTGAGTGGGCAGACCAGAGAGCTCTGGTGAGGGCATGCTCTACCATCCCCAATGTACAGATGAGGGCTCTGCGGCACAGGGTAGGAAGGGCTGGCTCCAGCTCACCCAACATGCTAGGGCAGACTTGGGGCTAAAATCCAGTGCTTCTGATCCCATAGCCATCTCCTGCTTTTTTCTGATACATAAGATATTCTCTGATCCAACAGAACAGCCCCCTTTCCCTGAACAGATGCTGCATCTTCCCACTCTGCCAGGAATATCTACCTCGCATCCCAACTTCCTTCTGATGAAGCCCATTTCAAATGCTGCCTCCTCTTCACGTGGGCATCGTCCACCTCTCTCCTCTGACTGCTCCAGTTGCTCCCTTGCTCAGCCTCCGTCCTGGATTCCCGAATGCTCCTCCGAGGCAGGGCATGCATCCAACTCACACCCAGACTCCAAAGTTCTTCTCATTGTGCACTCACAGCAGGAGCCACTTGGTGTGATTGAATGGATAAGGGAAGGGGTAAATGCATTCCACACTCAGTAATCATGTTCATGACACCCTAGAAGATGCAAGACGTGTTTATTCATTCATTCATTTGCAGACATTCTTAGCTGTTGGAAGCACTAACTTCTTAAAAATGTGATAAAAAGCTGTGAAACCTTTTGCCAGAAAACTGCACATATATACATACAATTTGCAGATAGTTTCAAGGGGGTTATGGATTTCAACCCGCCTGCATTCTTTAGACTTCAGATTAAGCATCTCTGTCTCTGGGTACCACAGAGCTGGAGATCCAGGCTGGGCTAAAATATAGCCCTGTCTACACTCTGGGACACCCACTGAGTTGGCGTTCCGTCTGTCTTAGATAAAAATATTCGCAATCACTACATAGCTTCTTCCCACATTTTCTCCCACAGGGTATGTGGAGAGGAGTCTGGCTTAAGAGATCTCTGAGCAGTGAAGATGAATCTGTTGTCATGAACAATGTTTTCTATCTCATTTGGAGCTTAGGGATTTGTGAACATTCAGAGGCAGATATGTTTAGGAGTTGTCGGAATTTTAGCAAGATGCCTAGACTGTGGTTGTTGCTGACTCCCTGCCCTTCAGCAGTGTGAGTCTATCAGGATTGGTTGCATTTCAGAAGTGTATAGACTAGTAAAAGGCAAAAAAGTGAAAACCCTCTTATTGATAGATTAGAATGGGTTTTCCACAAGCTCATATAGTAACTGGTTGCTATGGCAAAAGAAAAATTAGTCCTTTCCTAGGAGAAAGGAAATTTGTCATTTCAGAGCTAAGCGGAAATTCATTATTCTCAGAAAAGCAGAATGGAATTTCTCACTGTCTTTTGGTGCTTAGGAAGAAGGACCAGCAGAGGACAGGATCTCCTAGAACAAAACGTGAGAGTCGAGCACCCTAGATGGAATGGGGAATTGACACTGTTGATCACAAAAATGCGTTTTCACTGGAAGCATTTGTTGTCTGAAGTCAGTTACAGGATAAGAATCTAAGTCTGGCCTGGGAAGAAGGGCACTGTAAGGAGACAGACAAGCGGGGCCCAGCTTTGGATGGCTCTGTGGTGACACAGTTGCAACGCGGTCCCCCTGTAGGAAGATTTGCAGAATTCCAACGCTGTATGAGTGGAAAGATAAAGAGCTAAGCCACAGTTATCTCTGAGGCCAAGGAAAAATTTGCAAATGCACTGGGCTCAGGAGGGCTGAATGTAAAGAACAGGATAAAGTAGACACTGACTGAATCTCACCAGAACTGCAACAAAGATTTGACTCAGCCCCAGTCTGTTGTTTAACTCAGATGGTTGCATCTTATCCCGTCTACCTTCTGGAAGAAAGACAGACTCTCTCTGGTGGAAGATGAAGACATCTGGAGTTATGACAGTTTTTCATGCACAATGCCCACTGCACTAGTGAATATTATGAGAATGCAAACAGACGGAACATGTGAATAAAGACTACAAGAATAAAAACAGACTTAGGAGCAGACACACAGGTTATAAAGAGACTTTAAAATCATCATATGTTTAGAAGAACAGAAGAAAAGAAGGACAAAATAGATGGAAAGGCAGGGAATTTCAACAGAGAATTTGAATTCATATATATGACTCATACGTACATATATATGAGTCAAATGGACTTTTTAAAGCTAAAAAGTACAGTATGTATAATTAAGAACTTATTGGAAATAGAACAGGGTATGGCAAGGATTGAAAACAGAAAAATATGGGACTAATAAATAAGAAAATAAAATGATAGAAAGTGTCCAAACTGAAACACTAAAAGAAAAAAATTAAAATGAAGAGGAGAGTGTAAGATAATGTGGGACACAATCAAAAGGTTCAATGCTAAAGTTATTAGAACTCCAGAAAACAAGGAGAATAGGGAAAGGATGGCAGCAGTAAGCAGAGCAGTAAGACAGGAAATACGCAGTGCTCATTCACTCTAGCCTTCCTGTCTCATGGAAAGGGAAAAATGAAACAAAACAGAGAAGTGTCATGGTCACAGCCCAGGGCCACAGGACCACTAGAAGGTGAAGACCTAATCATAAGACTTTAGAAGTCTTCCCTTCTCCAAGTCTTTTCCATCACATCAGCAGGGCTCAGCAGAGGACCACTGAAGAAACCGTGTGTCTCAGACACCATGTAGGAAGAGGTCTCTAGAGAAACCCAAAGACAACAGGGGAGGCAAAACAAGGAGACCAGAGGGAATGTCAGCCTTCGATGTCTGCAGGACAGGAAATGCAACCGAGGCCCTACCCAGATAAAGACAAAACCTCACACCAAAGGCCTATTTACCTCAGTTCCTTTAACCCAGTACATAATGTCTGGCTGTTAACAAAACATTTACAGGGCATACTAAAAGACAAAAGCACAGTGTTAGGAGACAGAGCAAGCATCAGACCAGACTCAGATATGGCAGAGATGCTGGAGTTCTTAGATTGTCAGCTTAAAACTATAATGAACATGCCAAGGGCTCTAATGGAAAAAGCAGTCAAGATGCAAGGACACATATGTAATATAAGCAGGGAGATGGAGGCTCTAAGAAAGAATCAAAAGGAAACGCTAGAAATAAAAAAAAAAAAATTCACTATAATAGAAATGGAGAATGCCTTTGATGGGCTTATCTAAAGATTAGACATGACTGAGAAAAGAATCTGTGCACTTGCAGAAATGCCAGTAGAAACTTCCCAAACTGAAATGCAAAGAGAAAGCAGGAATGAAAAAGATAGAACCTATCTAAGAACTGTGGGACAATGAAAAGACAGGTAACATGTAAATAATGTTACCTGTTACAAACAAGAAGGGGAAGAGGGAAAGGAATTTTAAAGGTTCTTTTCTAACCAAAGCATTTATGGCCATAAATTCCCCTCCAAGGTCTGTCTTAGCTTTGTTCTACAAAATGCTTCTAATTTTCTGCATGATTTCTTCTTTGACTTACAGAATATTTTGAAGTATATCATTGAATTTTCAAATATTTGGAGTTTTTCTAGATACCTTATTTTTTATTTTAATTGAATACTGTCTAGTCAGAGGCATATTCTGTAGGATGTCAATCTTTTGAAATCTGTTAAGGCCAGGCACCATGGCTTAAGCCTGTAATCCCAGCACTTTGGGAGGCCAAGACGGGAGGATTGCCTGAGGCCAGGAGTTCGAGACCAGCCTGGCTAACATAGTGAAACCCTGTCTGTACTGAAAATACAAAAAATTAGACAGGCGTGGTGGTGGGCACCTGTAATCCAAGCTACTTGGGAGGCGGAGGCAGGAGAATCATTTGAACCTGGGAGGTGAAGGTTGCAGTGACCTGCGATCTCTTCTCCTCTTACAAGGAGACCAGCCATACTGAATTAAGCTGGTGGGGCAGCCATACTGCCCTACTCCAGTATGATCCTGTCTTAATTAATGACGCTATTCCCAAGTAAGTTCACATTCTGAGGTACTAGGGTGGCAGAGACAGTGGTGGGGTGGGGGTAGGGACACACTTCAACTCATAACATTTGCTAAACTCATTTAGAGTTCTAATGTTTTTTGGGTGGATTCCTTAGGATTTCTGTATAAATGATCATGTTGTCTGTAAATAAAGGTAGTTTTACTTCTTCCTTTCCTTTTAAAATCTCTTTTGATTTTCTCACTTGATTACACCGGCTAGAAGCTTCAGTACAATGTTGCATAGAAGTGGTAAGAACAGATACTTTTCCTTAGGAGGAAAGTATTGTCTTTCATCATGCGGTATGATATTAGCTGTCAATTTTTTGGTATGTATCCCCTTTTATGTTAAAGAAGTTGTCTTCTATTCTTGATTTGTTTAGAGTTTTTAATTATAAATGGCTGTTGGATTTTGTCCATTATTTTCCTGCTTTTATTAAGAAGAGCATGGGTTTATTTTCTTTATTCCATTAATATGATACATTACATTAATTGATGTTTGAATGTTAAGCCAATCTTGTATACCTGGGATAAATTTCAATTGGTCACAGTGAATGACCGTCTTTATACGTTGGTGGGTTCTGATTGATGGTATTTTGTTAAGAATTTTTGTAGATTCATGAGGGATATTAATCTTTAGCATTGTTTTGTGATTCTTTGGCTGGCTTTGTATTAGGGTAGTGAGGGTAATATGTCAACTTGTTCTCATAGAACAAGTTGACACACGTTCTGTTCTTTATTTTCTGAAAAGATTTGCAAAGGAATTGATATTTTTTCTTCAAATGTTTGGCAGAATTTGCAAATTCAACTTGGATTTTCCTTTCGGGGGAGATTTAAAAATATTTACTTCTTTAAGTAATTGTAGATGCAGAAGAATTTGCAATAATAGATATCTGCATGTCCTTTACACAGCATCCCTCGGTGGTGACATTTTTATATTACTGTAGTACAAAACAAATTTGAGAAATTGGCATTGGTACAATACTGTTAACTATATGACATATAAGTATAATGTATAAGTACAATGCCTTGAGATTCACCCAGGTTGGTGATTATATCAATAGTTTGTTCCATTTTATTGCTAAGAAGTATTCTCCTCTATGGTTATGCCAGTTTGTTTAACCACTCACACACACATTGAAGGACTTTGAGTTATTTCATTTTTTAAAACAAAGCTGCTATGAACATTTGTGTACAAGTTTTATGTGAACACAAGTTTTCCTCTCTCAGCGAGAAATACCCAAGAGTGCAGTTGCTGGGTTGTATAGTAAATACATGTTTCCTTTTATAAGAAACTGCCAAACTATTTTCCTAGAGTGGCTGCAACATTTTACGTTCCCACCGGGTATGTACGAGAGATCCAACTTTTCCTCATCCTCGCCAACATTTGGTGTTTTATTTTTGAGTTTAGTTTATTCCCACAGGTGTGTAGTAGTATCCCACTGTGGTTTTAATTTTAATTTCCAAATGCCCAAGGATGTTCAATGTATTTTAATGTGTGTATTTACTGTCTGTACTTGATTTTTTCTTCTTACGTTTGAAAGGCTCCTGCTCAAGCAAACGAAATATGGCCTGAGAAGGACTCTATACTTCTATTTTGAGTCCTTATGGACAAACTGTAAACTAGCTTCATAGGCAGACAAGATTGAAAACCTAACTTGGGAGCATGCACCTGTAACAATAGCTGAGTCTTGGCCAATCCCAGAGGCCATACTTCAAACACTTATAGATTGCTAAGTGTTCAAATAGGGCAAACACCACCTGTAACCAATCCCGCTGTTTCTGTACCTCACTGCCGATTTCTGTACCTCACTTCCCTTTTTTTTGGTCTATAAATTTATTCTGACCATGAGGCATCCCTGGAGTCTCTCTGAATCTGCTGTGATTCCGGGGACTGCCTGATTCATGAATCGTTCATTGCTCAATTAAACTTCTTTAAATTAACTTGGCTGAAGCATTTTAATACCCCACACTTGCCCATCACTGGGGCCTTCCCTCACTTGTCCTGAACTAGCACGACCTTGCGTGTACACATCTTTCCAGACCCCCAGGGTTAGGTTGGATCTGAAATGTCCCTCCTTGACTGTCTCGTCTACTTGCTATCCCTGTTAAATTCCTGGTTGGTCCATCATTTCGATGCTTGTTCCAATCAATATCTTGACCTCAGGATAGCTGCAATATTGGCTTTATGTGACTGTTTGCCACTAAGATCCCTATTGTTTTTGACAACTCCTTGGGCATTGAATTTTCCATGCTCTGCTACACATAGGCAGGCCCATCTGGACAGACAGGAGAGCTGCCGATCCTGTGGACCTGGCCTGCCCGGCTGGTTAGAATGTCCACACCACCGGGGAAGGGGAGCAGTGATTAGAGAACTCCTAGACTCGCTATCTTCTGTCCAACCTTCAGTAGATTTTCTTGATTAAATGATTCTCAATTTGTTGTACACCTTTGGTAAATTTTCAGCCTTTAAATAGTTTTTGCACCCAGGCTAGAGCGCAGTGGTGTGATTTCTGCTTACTGCAACCTCCACCTCCTGGGTTCAAGCAATTCTCCTGCCTTAGCTTCCTGAGTAGCTGAGATTATAGGCTCGTGCCACCACACCGGCCAATTTCTGTATTTTTAGCAGAGATGGGGTTTCACCATATTGGCCAGGCTGGTCTCGAACTCTTAACCTCAGGTAACCCAACCACCTTGGCCTCCCAAAGTGCTGGGATGACAGGCGTGAACCACCATGTGTGGCCCTTAAAGTCACTTTTATTTGATATTAGTATGAGCTATATTATGTTTATGCTTTGTCTTTTGAGATAGGGTCTTACTCTGTCAGCTGGAGAGCAGTTGCACCATCTCGGCTCACTGCAGCTTCCACCTCCCATGCTCAAGCGATCCTCACACTTCAGCCTTCTGAGTAGCTGGGATTGCAGGCACCACCACCACACCCAGCTAATTTTGGTACTTTTTGTAGAGACGGGGTTTCAGCATGTTGCTGAGGCTGAAGTGCCGTGGCTAGTTACAGGCGCGGTTATTGCATGCCTCACACTCCTGGACTCAAGCAGTCCTCCTACCTCAGCATCCTGAGTTGCTAGAACCACAGGCATGCACCACCACACCCAGCTAATGTTTTAAAATTTTTTGTAGAGATGGGGTCTTACTTTGTTGCCCAGGCGGGTCTTAAACTCCTGAGCTCAAGTGATCCTCCTGTCTTAGCCTCCCAAAGTGCTGAGATTACAGGCTGTCACCACAGCTGTCTATATGCTTTTATTTATATGGTTTATAGATTTCCTTCCATTTACTTTCAAATATCTATGTCTATCTTTAAAGTAGATTTCTTTCTTTCTTTTCTTTTTCTTTTTTTTTGAGACGGAGTCTTGCACTGTTGCCCAGGCTGGAGTGCAGTAGTACTATCTTGGATCACTGCAATCTCCACCTCCTGGGTTCAAGCAATTCTCCTGCCTCAGCCTCCTGATCCAGCCACCACATCCAGCTAATTTTTTTGTATTTTTAGTAGAGATGGGGTTTCACTATGTTGGCCAGGCTGGTCTCAATCTCCTGACCTCGTGATCCATCTGCCTTGGCCTCCCAAACTGCTGGGATTACAGGCGTGAGTCACTGTGCCCGGCCTGTTTAAAGTACATTTCTTACAGACATCTGATGATTGAGTCTTTCCTTTTTCACTCATTACTGCAATCTGTGCCTATTGATTAGAATGTTTAGTATAATTGTTGACATTATGCCACCTTTACATAATAGGTAGAGACCCTGCAGCTTTATAGATCCATTTATCACCATCCTTTATAACATAGTTATTATAAGTACCACAGAGGGCCAGCATGGTGGCTCACACCTGTCATCCCAGCACTTTGGGAGGCCGAGATGGGTGGATTACCTGAGGTCAAGTGTTTGAGACCAGCCTGGCTAACATGGTGAAATTCTGTCTCTACTAAAAATACAAAAAGTCAGCTGAACGTGGTAGTGGGTGCCTGTAATCCCATCTGCTCAGGAGGCCGAGGCAGGATAATTGCTTGAACCCAGGAGGCGGAGGTTGCAATGAGCTGATATTGAATCATTGCACTCCAGCCTGGGCGACAGAACAAGACTCCATCTCAAAAAAAAAGCACCACAGTTACATGTATAACCCACAATACAATGTCATGCTTTTTTATTTATATAAATTTTGGATAAACTAACAGAATAAATAATTGTAAAATATCTACTCATAGATTTACAGGTTATGCTTTGTTGCATCTGGTCTCATTTTACTTCTCCTTTAAAGATCTCCTTTAGCCTTTATTACGATGCAGCTCTACTGGCAAGAAATTCTCTTTGTTTTCTTTTACCTGAAACTATTTTTATTTTCTCCTCAGTCTGAAAGAATAATTTTACTAGATATAATATGCTGATTGACAGTTTTGCTCTTTTTTCTAAATTTGTCTACTCCATTCTTCTGCCCTCTGATAAAGAGTGGTCAGTGGTAATTTTCATTTATTGTTTCCTCATATGACATGTGTCATCTTCTTCTGTCTGATTTCAACATTTTGTCTTTATTTTTGGTTTGTAGTAGGTTGATTATGTGCCTAAGTGAGGTTCCCTTTAATCCTGTAATGTGATTCTGTAAATTTATGACTTTCATTCACTGGAAAATCTATGGACATTGTTTTGTTTCTTTTCTAAAAAATTACAGTAAGAAGGCCAGGCGCGGAGCTTATGCCTGTAATCCCAGCACCTTGGGAGGCCGAGGCAGGTGGATTGCCTGAGCTCAGAAGTTCAAGACCAGCCTGAGCAACATGGCAAAACTCTGTCCCTACAAAAAAAAAAAAAAAATTAGCTAGGCCCAGTGGCACGCACGTGTGGTCCCAGTTATTCTGAAGGGCTGAGGCAGGAGGATCCCTTGAGCCTGGGAGGCAGAGTGACAGAGCAAGACTCCATCTCAAAAAATAAAAATAAAAATAAAAAGGCCAGGCACTGTGGCTTATACCTGTAATCTCAGCACTTTGCGAGGCTGAGGTGAGTGGATCACCTGAGGTCAGGAGTTGGAGATCAGGCTGGCCAACATGGTGAAACGCCCTCTCTACTAAAAATACAAAATTTAGTTTGGCATGGTGGTGGGCACCTGTAATCCCATCTATTCGGGAGGCTGAGGCAGGAGAATCACTTGAACCCGGGAGGCAGACGTTGCAGTGAGCCGAGATCATGCCATTTGCACTCCAGCCTGGATGACAACAGTGAAACTCCGTCCCCGAAACCCCCCACCAAAAAAAATTGTAGTAAGAACATTTAACATGACATCTATTTTCTTGACAAAATTTTAAGCGCACAACACAGTATTGTTAATATAGACACAATGTTGTGCAGCAGATCTCTAGAACATACTCATCTTGCTCATCAGTAACACCTCCATTTACTCTGCCCCCCCACCCTCCCAGCCCCTAACAACCACCAGTCTACTTTCTGTTTCTATGAGTTTAACTTTTTTTTTCTGAGATAGAGTCTTGCTCTGTTGCCTAGGCTGGAGTGCAGTGGCACCCTGTTGGTCAGGCTGGTCTCAAACTCCTGACCTCAAATGATCTGCCTGCTTCAGCCTCCAAAAGTGCTGGGATTACAGACCTGAGCCACCGAGCCTGGCCGAGTTTAACTATTTTGGTTATATCATACAAGTGGAATCATGCAGTATTTGTCCTCTTTAACTGTCTTATTTCACTGGAAATAAGTATGAGCTTACTAAGAAAATTAAAAATAGAACTATCGTATGATCCAACAATCCCATTTCTAGGTAAACATGCAAAAGAATTGAAATCAGAATCTTGAAGAGATATCTGCACTCTCATGTTTATTGCAGCATTATTCACGACAGCCAAGATATGGAACAACCTAAGTATCCCAAATCCACAGATAAAGAAAATGTGGTATACACATAAAATGCAATAGTATTCAGCCTCTAAAAAGACCAGTGCAGCTGGGTGTGGTGGCTTACGCCTGTAATCCCAGCACTTTGAGTGGCCTGATCACGAGATCAGAAGTTCAAGACCAGCCTGGCCAAGATGGTAAAACCCCATCTCTACTAAATATAAAAAATTTAGCCAAGTGTGGTGGCAGTTGCCTATAATCCCAGCTACTAGGGAAGCTGAGGCAGAGAATTGCTTGAACCTGGAAGGCAGAGGTTGCAGTGAGCTATGATTGCACCACTGCACTCCAGCCTGGGCGACAGAGAAAGATTCCATCTCAAAAAAAAAAAAAAAAAAAAAAACAAAAAAAAAAAAAAAAAAAAAAAAAAAAAAAAGACAAATGCATTATTTCTTAAAATAAATTATTCTGTTTCATTGTTTTTTTTTCTTCTCTCCTTTTAACACACCTATTACACAGATTTTTAGATTCTGTGTTTTTCTACAGAGCCCTTTCTTTCTTTCCAACTATCCTTCAGACTGAAGCATTTCCTTGGATCTGTCTTCAAATTTACTGACTCTCTTCTGTCATCCCCAATCTGAATTGAAACCATCCAGTGAAGTTTTTCTGTTTTTCTTTTGGATAGTGCTTTTTTTTTTCAGATGGAGTCTTGATGGAGTCTCACCCAGTCTGGAGTGCAATGGTGCGATCTCAACTCACTGCAATTTCTGTCTCCCGGGTTCAAGTGATTCTCCTGCCTCAGACTTCCAAGTAGCTGGGATTATAGGCTTGGGCCACCACGCCTGGCTAATTTTTGTATTTTTAGTAGAGACGGGGTTTCACCTTGTTGGCGAGGCTGGTCTCAAACTCCTGATCTCAAGTAGTCCATTCACCTCAGCCTCCCAACGTGCTGGGATTTCAGATGTCAGCCACTACGCCCAGACAGATAGTATATTTTTAGTCAAACATTTTTTCATTTTAAAAATAGTTTCTATTTCTCTGTTGGGATATTCTTTTTCATATGTTTACAAGCATGTTTTTATTTGCTTTCTTAATCTAGTTATCACACCTATTTAAAAATTCTTTTCTGCTACTCCATTATCTGAATAATTTAAAAATATTTGATCTTTTTTTCTTTAGAGTAGGTCATGTTTTCCTGTTTTATATGTCAATAATTATTTTTTAAATTTTACCCTTGACATTGTGAATAATATATTGTGATTGAGCTAAGGGTAAGCAAGTGGGGGAATAACACCAGATTGGATTTTGTCTAATGGAAGATAAGAGCACAGAAATATAAGAAAGCAAATCTAGAAAATTCTTTAAAGAGTTTTTTTCTTTTTGCAAAGTAGACTAAATGAAGTGTTAGCTGGAGGGTAAAGCGAAGTCTGGGGAAAATGTTTAAGTGGGAAAAATTTGGACACGTAATGGGAATGAATCAATAGAGAGGAAAATGTTGGGCAAGGTAGAAGAGAGGTAAAATTCAGTAGGTCAGAGTATCTGAGTAGGTAGAGGGATGGGAATGATTGCCGACTGCACAGGTGGCTTTAGATAAGAGAGTGAAGGGCAGCTCTGTCCCAGCACATTTTCCGTGATGATAAAAATATTTTGTGTATGTGCTGACTGATACGGCAGCCACTAGCCAGCTGTGGTGATTAAGCAGTTGAAATGTGGCCAGTGCAACTTAATACATGAATTTTAAATTTTATGAAATGTAATTAATTTAAATTGATAGCTAGTGGTTACTGTAGAGAAGAGCACAGATCTGTGGTAACAGGAAGGATGAGGATGTGGGTATTTGTGTCCATGCGGTGATAGGAGCTGTAGAAATTGTTTTGTTCTCTTTTCATTTCTTTCCTTTTTCACTGACATAGGAAACGCTGTTACCAAGTGAGTTCAGATTCAGGAAAGAAGTGTGAAAGGTTTAAAGAGAAAGAAGTCATCAGGACCATCTCTTGGAATAGTAAATGGATGAAAGATATATTTGTTATCTTTATTAGGTTATGCCCATCAGACTTCTGAAATCTCAAAACTAAGATTCATTGATCATTTTCCATGTCAGCTAGTATCAATACTTTGAGGTTATGAGGCTTCTGAGGAATTACATACCTAGCTTCTTTCCCATGAATCATTTTGCCCATCTGAAAGATTGTGGTTTAACCTTTTTTGTACAAAGATTTTCAGCTTTATCTTTTATAGTTGAGAGACATACTGTATAATGATGAGCATTTGAATCTTTCACACTTGCAAGTCCTAGATTATTTGGGTCTTCTCCTTTCTTTTTAATCTCTGCTTGCTAAATATTTTTGGATCCATCTTTTCTTCAGAGTTCCTTGTCAAATGCAGAACTAATTAAGAAATATTGGGAAGCCGAGGCGGGTGGATCACGAGGTCAAGAGATCGAGACCATCCTGGTCAACATGGTGAAACTCTGTCTCTACTTAAAAAAAAAAAATACAAAAATTAGCTGGGCATGGTGGCCCACGCCTGTAGTCCCAGCTACTCGGGAGGCTGAGGCAGGAGAATTGCTTGAACCCAGGAGGCAGAGGTTGTGGTGAGCTGAGATCGCGCCATTGCACTCCAGCCTGGGTAACAAGAGTGAAACTCCGTCTCAGGAAAAAAAAAAAAAAATAGAAATGAATCACACAAGGCCAGGCTTGCTGGCTCACACCTGTAATCCCAGCACTTTGGGAGGCAGAGGCAGGTGGATCACCTGAGGTCAGGAGTTCAAGACTAGCCTGAACTCCTGGCCAACATGGCGAAACCCCGTCTTTAATAAAAATACAAAAAATTAGTTGGCCATGGTGGTGCACACATGTAGTTCCAGCTACTTGAGAGGCTGAGGGAGGCGAATCACTTGAACCTGAGCCCGGGAGGCAGAGGTTGCAGTGAGTCTAGATTGGACCACTGCACTCTAGCCTGGGCAACAGAGCCAGACTCCATATAAAAAAAATTAAAAATAAATAAATAAATAAACCACACCAGTAATCATGTATTTCTCAGCCTCTTTACTTAAAGCTAACTTTTTAGGTACATGCCTTCTATAATATTGCAGGATACAGTTTTATGAAAAGTTTTCCCACTCCATGACATGAGTTGTCAACTTAATATCATCCAGTAAGTTTCTTAGCCACCTGCTGCCTGGACCCAAAGGTGATGCTGTATGTTTACATACAACTCCATGCAAGTTCTACCAGTCAGCTTTGCTGCAATCACAAAGGGTCCTGAGTCTAAGCAGCTTATGTTAGACAGGTTTTATTTCTCTTACCTGCTGTGTGTGAGCTGAAGCTCCATTCCTGTGTAACACATATATCTTCTTTACCCCAGTATGAGGTATTCCAGTACCTAGGCTGAATGAGCACTCTGTCGTTGTGTGGCAGAGAGAAAGAAGCAAAAGTGTTGGCTCTTAAAGCTTCTCTTCAGAAGCAGTGACTATAATATCTGCTTAGTAGCCATTGGGCGAACCAAGTGTCGTGGCCAAACCCAACACCAGTGGGTCAGGGATGCATACTTCTCCCAAGGAAAGCCTGCAAGTCAGTGACTCAGGAGAGCCAACAGAAGCTCTCCAAGCCCCAACATTTAGGATTTTTGTGAAGGCTTCATTGTATTGGCTGGGTTGATTAAATTATTAACTCTACTCCCTAGAGATTGGGGAGTGGGCTGAAAAATTTCAAATCTCTAATCACAAGATTGGCTCCCTTGGCAATCAGCCCCTGTCCTGAGGCTGTCCAGGAGCCCCAAGCCACCAGTCATGTCATTAGCATACAAAATTGCTTTGGAGCTTCCGAGGGATTTAGAAGTTGTGTGTCAGGAAACTGGGGCAAAGACCACATATGTATTTTTTTATTATATCATATACATGCAGTTGAATGTTTCTTTTTCTTGTAAGGAGAATACTTAGTTCATTTACATTTAATTAACTATCTAAGTAGGAAGAGATAGCCCACCTTAATCCAATCACTAATTGAGCTGGATCCAATTTGGTCTTGATTGTATTTCAAGTTCAGCCCTGTTTCTAGGGCTAAACTAAACCTGCAAGGTTCTCAGCTACATACCTGAGCTGTTCATCTGGTCCCTGAACTCCAGTTTCTGTGTCCACTGTGCAGATTTTCTACCTCTCAGCTCCTGCTTTCCAAGTGGCAAATACTCACAGGGGAGAAGTCACTCCAGAGGCCAGGCTGGCTTCTCAGGGATGAATACAGAATAATTTAAATTTTTTTTCTTTTTCTTTTTCTTTTTCTCTTATGAACTCTACCTCCCAGGTTCAAGGGATTCTCCTGCCTCAGCCTCCCAAGTTCCTGGGATTACAAATGATATCAAGCCCCATCATGTCTTGGCTGCCTCAGTAGCTCCTTAATTCCTTCAAAAACATATATGCTTTCTATTTTGACCGACTTTTCTAGTTTTCTTTAGCAATATAATTGGTCTGAAATCAGCTATTTAACAATTGCTAGAATAATTTAAAAATGTTTTCTTTTTCTTTTTTTTTCCCTCATGAATTCTGCTATAAGAGGAGGTTTTGAGTATATTTGATTTCCCTCTACTTTTT
>NW_016107983.1:82827-84133 GCF_001604975.1 Cebus imitator | reverse complement strand
ACAAGCTCTCGCCGTCATCCAGGCTGGAGTGCAGTGGTGTGATCTCGGCTCACTACAATCTCTACCTCCCAGGTTCAAGGGATTCTCCTGCCTCAGCCTCCCGAGTAGCTGGGATTACAGGCGCCCACCACCGTGGCCGGCTAAATTTTTGTATTTTTAGACAAGACGTGGTTTTACCATGTTGCCCAGACTGGTCTTGAACTGCCGAGCTCAAGTGATCTGCCTGCCTCGGTCTCCCAAAATGCTGGGATTACGCATGTGAGACCCTGAGCCCGGCCGGATTTCCCTCTGCTTTGATAGAAATATATAATTATATAAAAACAGAATGAAAAATGAAAGAGTATCATTTATAGTAAAATAAAAACTTAAAATTTATTTTCTGTTTGATACTATTTTCTGTTTATGTAACTTAAATCACTTCAGTTTTCAGAAAATATAACTAGAAAAGAATTTATTTTCTTCAGCTTTATTGAGGCATAATTGACAGAAAATTGTATATATTTAAGGTGTACAATTGATTATTGATATATGTTAACACTTTAAAATGATTACCCTGGCCGGGCATGGTGGCTCACCCCTGTAATCCCAGCATTTTGGGAGGCCAAGGTGGGCGGATCACTTGAGGCCAGGAGTTTGAGATCAGCTTGGGCAACATGGTGAAACCCCATCTCTCCAAAAAAAAAATACAAGAAATTACCCAGGTGTGGTGGCACATGCCTTTAATTCCAGCTACTACTCGGGAGGCTGAGATTGCACCTGGGAGGCGAAGGTTACAGTCAGCCGAGATCATGCCACTGCACTCCAGCATGGGTAACAAACCAGACTCTGTCTCAAAATAAATAAATCATACATTAATTAACTAATTAATAAAATTATTACCACAATAAAGTTAATTAGCATGATGCGTTAATCTATTTTGCATTGCTGTAAAGGAATAATAGCATGGGTAATTTATACAGTAAAGAGTTTATTTGGGCCAGGTTTGGTGACTCACACCTATAATGCCAGCCTTTGGGAGGCCAAGGAGGGCGGATCACCTGAGGTCGGGAGTTTGAGATCAGCCTGGCCAACATGGTGAAACCCCATCTCTGCTAAAAATACAAAATCAGCCGGGTGTGGTGGCACACGCCCATAATCCCAGATACTCTGTAGGCTGAGGCAGGAGATCGCTTGAACCTGGGAGGTGGAGGTTTCAGTGAGCCAAGATTGCACCATTGCACTCCAGCCTGAGCAACAAGAGTGAAAGTCCATCTCAAAAAACCAACCAACCAACCAAAAAACCTTCATAGGCCAGGCATAGTGGCTT
>NW_016107983.1:61940-82810 GCF_001604975.1 Cebus imitator | reverse complement strand
GGTATTTGGCTTACATTCTGCAGCCTGCCCAGACATGGCAGCATCAACTGCTAGGCGTCTGGGGAAGCCTCAGGAACGCTTTACTCTTGGTGAAAGTTGAAGAGGGAGTAGGCATGTCACATGGCAAGAGAGGAAGGCAAAAGAGGAGGCAAGAGAGAGATGCCAGGCTCTTTTAAACAATCAGATCTAGGCTTCACGCTTGTAATCCCAGCACTTTGGTAGGCCGAGGCAGGTGGATCACTTGAGGTCAGGAGTTCATGACCAGCCTGGCCAATATGGTGAAACCCCCGTCTCTACTAAAAACACAAAAATTAGTTGGACGTGGTGGCAGGCGCCCATAATCCTAGCTACTGGGGAGGCTGAGGCAATAGAATTGCTTGAACTTGGGAGGCAGAGTTTGCAGTGAGCTGAGATTGCATCATTGCAGTGGCAAGAGAAAAACTCTGTCTCAAAAAAAAAAAAAAAAAATCAGATCGCTTGGTAACTAACAGAGTAAGAACTCACTCATTGCCTCAAGGAGAGCACCAAGCCATTAATGAGGGATGCACCCCCATGACCCAAACACCTCCTACTAGTCCTTACCCTCAACACTGGGGACTGCATTTCAACATGAGATTTGGAGGGGACAGACATCCAAACCATAGCACTTATCCATCACTTCCCATAGTTACCCCCTCCCTTTTTTTGGTGAGAACACTTCAGATTTACTCTCTTAGCGAGTTTTAAGTATACAATATAGTATTATTAACTATGTTCACCATGCTGTACATTAGATCTTTTTTAAAATTTTTTAAATTGCATTTTAGGATTTGGGGTACATGTGAAGAACATGCAAGACTGTTGCATAGGTACACACATGGCAGTGTGATTTGCTGCCTTCCTCCCCATCACCTATATCTGGCATTTCTCCCCATGCCATCTCTTCCCAACTCCCCAACCCCCCGCTGTCCCTCCCCTATATCCCCCCGAGAGATCCAGTGTGTGATGTTTCCCTCCCTGTGTCCATGTGTTCTCATTGTTCAACACCCACCTATGAGTGAAAACATGTGGTGTTTGATTTTCTGTTCTTGTGTCAGTTTGCTGAGAATGATGGTTTCCAGGTTCATTCATGTCCCTACAAAGGATCTGAACTCATCATTTTTGATGGCTGCATAATATCATTTAGAATTCATTCATCTGATAACTGAAAGCTTGTACACTTTGATCGAGATCTTTCCATGTCCTTCCCAACCCCCATTCCTGGCAGCCACCAGGTTGCTCTACTCTCTGCTTCTATGAGTTGGAAATTTTTCTTCTTTTTAGATTCTATACGTAAATGATACCAAACTGTATTTGTCTTTCTCTGTCTGTCACATTTCACTGAGTATAATGCCCTTTAGGTTCATCTATGTTGTTGATAGGCAGGACTTTCTTTTTTAAAGTGGCTGAATAATATTCCACTGTGTGTGTATGTGCATCACATTTTCTTTATTAATTCATCTGTCAATGGGCACTTAGATTATTTCCATATCTTTGCTACTGTGAATAGTGCTGCAATGAACATGAGATGCAGATATCTCTGCAAGATGCTGGATATATACCCAGAAGTGGGATTGTTGAATTATATGGCAGTTTTATTTTTAAATGTTTTTAGTAAACTTCATACTGTTTTTCGGTGAAATAAGACAGTCAAAGAGGTTTTTCCATATCTTGGTACCAGAAGCTTTAGCTCAAGTCCAACTCACAGTGGGCCTTGTGGGTCCTGGACCCCATGCTCTGGTCATTTCCCAGGTTCAGATGCGTAGTGGGAATAGACACGCTTAGCAGCTAGCAGTCCTCACATTGGTTCCCTGACCTGTAAAGTGAGGGCAATTGTGATGGGAAAGGACAAATGGAAGGCATTACAGCCATCTCTACCTAGGAAAATACTAAAACAAAAAACATACCAATACTACCTTTTAGGAGGAATTACAGAGATTAGTGCCATCATCAAAGACTTGAAGGATGCAAGGGTGGTGATACCCACTATATCCTTGTCCAACTCTCCCGGCCTGTGCAAAAGACAGATGATTCCTGGAGAATGACAGGATCCACAGAAGCTTAACCAAGTGGTGACTCCAAATGCTGTTGCTGTACCAGATGTAGTTTCATTGCTTGAGCAAATTAACACATATACTAGTATCTGGTATGTAATTATTCAACTGGCACATGCCTTTTTCTCCATCCCTGTGCAGAAGGCCCACGTGCAGCAGTTTGCCTTCAGCTGGCCAGGTCAGCAATACACCCTCACTGTCCTCCCTCAATTTAGATAAACTCTCCAGCCCGATGTCACAATTTAGTTTGCAGGAGTCTTCATGGCCTTTCTCTTCCATAAGATATCACACTGATCCATTACACTGATGACATTATGCTGACTGGACCTGATGACTGTGAAGTAGCGACTGCTCTGAGCTTACTTGTGAGACATTTGTGTGTCACAGGATGGGAAATAAATCCAGCTAAAATTCAGGGGCCTTTTACCTCAGTGAAATTTCTAGGGGTCATGTGGTATGGGGCCTGTTGAGATATCTCTTCTAAATGAAGGATAAGTTGTTGCACCTGGCCTCTCCTACAACCAAGAAAAAGACACAATGGCTAGTGGGTCTAATTGAATTCTGGAGGTGAGGTAACACATTCATTATCTGGGTGAGTTACTCCAGTCCATTTACCAAGTGACCTGAAAAGCTGCTAATTTTGAGGGGGGCCCAGAACAGGAGAAGGCTCTGCAACAGGTCCAGACTGCTGTGCAAGCTGCTCTGCCACTTGGGCCATATGACCCAGAAGATCCAATGGTGCTTGAGGTGTCGGTGGCAGACAGAGATGTTGTGTGAAGTCTTTGATAGGGCCCTATGGGTGAATCGCAGCAGAGGCCCTTGCAATTTTTGAGCAAGTCCCTACCGCCACCTGTGGGTAACCAGTCTTCTTTTAAGAGACACCCGTTGGCCTACTACTCCTTATGGCAACAGGCTAAGAAGGAAGTTATAGTGTTGGCTAGAATAGTTGGACTACTGCTCCACAGTGGAGGTAAGAAAGTGCATGTCTGGAATATAATGACTTCTTAGGGAGTCTCTTTGTACTACCATGCCCCATGATTATGTTGATAGAAAATTATAACAACCAATCCAGGCAAGACTACCAATGGTCGACTCTTAAGGAATAAAAGTTTGGGTCACCCTTCCAGATAAAGAACAACAACCAGCTGAGGTGCCTGCTGAAGGCAAAGGGAACACTGAATGGGTAGTAGAAGGTAGTTATCAATACCAGCTACGACCATGTGACCAGTTACGGAAACGAGGACTGTAATTGTTATAAGTATTTCCTCCTTATTTTGTCAAGGCTGTGTCTGTGTGTATATACACATATATTAAGCAAATGACTTTGTTTCCACTCCTTTCTTATTACTTTATCATGTAACATTAGACTTACTGAATTTACATAACCACTTAAGTATTGTCAATTTTACGTTATAGCATTAAGTCATGGGATAGCAGGAAAAGAATAAACTTTATCTTCTCTTCTGGAGAAGGGATTAATGCATTTTTGGTTGTATGAAGGATATCTGCATGATGATAGGCAGAACTATTTACCCTGTGTTGTCTTATTTGGAGATTAAGTATGGTTTAAGGAAATTTGTATTGGTGCCAAGTTGACAAGGGGGAGACTTGCAACAACACCTAATAAATGTTAACTTCACATCTAATTAACTTTAGGTGTCAAGTTTACTGGATTAAGGAATGCCTAGTAACCTGGTAAAGCATTATTTTTTGGTATGTTTGTGAGGGTGTTTACAGAGGAAATTAGCAAATGAGTCTGAGTGGACTGGGTGGGAAATATCCAGCCTCAATGTAGGTGGGCACCATCCGACGCCGGAGGTTTGGAGAGAACAAAAACAGAGAAAAGGCAAATATGTTTATTTATCAGCTACAGCTGAGACACTCTCATCGTGTCTTATGCTAGGATAACTCCAGGCTCCCTGGCCTCTGGACTCCAGGACTCATACAAGCAGCCTTCAAGTTTCTCAGGCCTTTGGCCACTGACCCGAGAGTTACATCACCAGTTTCCCTGGTTCTGAGGCCTTCAGACTCGGACTGAGTCACAACCAGCACCTCACAATCTCCAGCTTACAGAAGGCCTGCCATGGGACTTAGTTTTCATTGTGTGAGCCAATCCCACTAATAAATCCCCTCTTACATGTCTCTCTTTCTTCCTTATTGATTTTGCATCTCTGGGGAAACCCTGACTAAATCAGGATTTATCAATTGTATATGGAATTTTTTAAAGTCGAACTCATAGAAGCAGAAAAAGCATGCATGCATGAAAGCATGCATTCATGATTAAAAAAAAAAAAGACTCTCATTAAACTAGAAATAGAGGGGAACTTCCTCAATTTGGTATATAATATCTATAAAACCCCGTAGCTTACACCATATTTAATAGTGAGAAACTCAATAATTTCTCACCAAGAAAGGGATCAAGCAAAGCTGTCCTCTCACACCACTGCTTTTCAATATTACAATGGAAGTCCTAGCTAATCCAATATGATAGAAAAAAGGAAATAAAAGGTATACACATGTGAAGAAAGAAAACTGTCTTTTTTCATAGATGACATGATCATCTATGTAGAAAATACGAAAGAATAAATAAAAAATCTCCCAGAATTAATAAGCAATTATAACAAAGTTGCAGGATATACAAAAGTTAATCATTTTTCTTTGTACCAGCAATGAACAAGTGGAATGTGAAATTAAAAATATAGAAAAAATAAAATAAAATAAATACAATACAATTTACATTAGCACACCCTAAGATAAAATTCTTAGGTATAAATCTAACAAAACATGTACAAGATCTATATAAGTAAAGCAACAAACTCTAATGAAAGAGACCAAAGAACTAAATAAATGAAAAGATATTCCATGTTCACGGATAAGAAGACTCAATATTGTCAAGCTGTCATTTCTTCCCAACTTAGTCAATAGAGTCAATATAATCCCAATTGAAATACCATCAAGTTATTTTGTGAATAACTTTCAAAAATGATTTCAAAATGTTTCTAAAATTTATAGGGAGAAGCAAAAGACCCAGAATAGTAACACAACATCGAAAAGAAGAAGAAGAAGAAAAAAAAAAGACTGACACTATTTGGCTTTAAGACTTATTATAAAGCTACAATAATCAAGAAAGTATTATATTAGCCAAAAAAAAAAATAGATTAATGGAATAGAGTTGAGAGCCCAGAAATAGATCCACACAAATATAGTCAAATGATCTTTGACAAAGGAACAAAGTTAATACAAAGGAGAAAAGGTAGTCTTCAACAAATGGTGCTAGAAAACTGGCCCATACATCCAAATGCACAGAGACTTGACACCTTTCACAAGAATTAACTCAAAATGGATCCCAGATACAAAACATAAAACTATAAAACTTCAAGTGGATGACAAGGAAGAAACTCTAGATATCTTGGGGTGTGGCAATGAGTTTTCTTTTCTTTTCTTTTTCTTTTTCTTTTTTTTTTTTTAACAGAAACAATATTTATTGCCTGCTTTAGGGATAACAAATGCAGCTATTTTTCTAGATCAACAGTTTTTAACCTTTTTGGAGTTATGGATCCCTTTGAACATTTGCTGAATGCTATAGATTCCAACTCCAAGCAAAATTCTACAAACTTGTACATGCATTGTTTTTCAATCAGTATAACTTATTGTATTAGACTACAAATGTATTTTCTTGAAGTAAATAGAATAAAAAGTTTTCCAGAATTATCTCATTCCCATTTTCACATATGTATTTGTATATATCATTTTTCATATATATACATTCATATATATAAATGAGTACTTGCTAAAAAAAAGTCCATAAACTAAAATTAGAATTTAATTCTAAAGGCTTATTTCAGGACAAAAATGGTTGTTGTCCTGTTCAAGAAGGTAGAAATTGTAAAATGACCTTGAGTATGGAAATATGTATGACTTTGACATAAATACTTTTAAATTAAACTTTTCATTTTAATTGCTGAACATGTATGTGATATCAATAGCTTCAGGTAAAAGTCAACATATTTCTGGATACCTTAATTCCCCTGAGATTCTTCAAATTGAATTAATATTTCATTATCTTTATTCTGATCATCGAGGTCAGTTTTGTCAGTGTCTGTGTTGATAGACACTTTTTCTATTTTCAGAATAAAGCATGTTTTCTTTTATTGCACGTCTCAGATATTGCGTGGTTTTTACCAATTTTTTTTTAAACCAATTGGAGGGTTGCAGCAACCCTTTGGTAAGCAAATCTATTGGTGCAATTTTTCCAATAGCATGTGCTCACTTAGTGTCTCTGTGTCACATTTTGGGAATTCTCACAGTGCTTCAAACTTTGTCACTATGATTGTATCTGTGATGGTGATCCCTGATCAGTGATCTTTTTTAAAATTAATTAATTAATTAATTAATTTTACTTCAGGTGCATACTCTATCTGGCATTTCTCCCTATATTATCCCTCCCCACCTTCCCCTCCCTCTCCATCCCCCACTGTCTCTCACCTACCCCCCCCAACTGCCCCCAGTGTGTGATGCTCCTCTCCCTGAGTTCATGTGTTCTCGTTGTTCACCCATCTATGAGTGAGAACATATGGTGTTTGGCTTTCTGTTCTTGTGTCAGTTTGCTGAGAATGATGGTTTCCAGATTCATCCAAGTCCCTACAAAGAAATGAACTCGTCGATTTTTATGGCTGTGTAGTATTCCATGGTGTATATGTACCACATTTTCTTTGTCCAGTCTATCATTGATGGGTATTTGGGTTGGTTCCAGGTCTTTGCTATTGTACACAGGGCTGCAATGAACATACGTGTGCATATGTCTTTATAGTAGGACGATTTATAGTTCTTTGGGTATATACCCAGTAATGGGATTGCTGGGTCAAATGGAATTTCTATTTCTAGATCCTTGAGATCACCACACTGTCTTCCACAATGGTTGAACTAATTTACACACCTACCAACTAAGAGTGTTCCTATTTCTCCACATCCTCTCCAGCATCTATTGTCTACAGTTTTTTTAATGATCACCATTCTAACTGGCGTGAGATGATATCTCAGTGTGGTTTTGATTTGCATTTCTCTAATGACTAGTGATGATGAGCATTTTTTCATGTTTGTTGGCCTCATATATGTCTTCTTTTGAAAAGTGTCTGTTCATATCCTTCACCCACTGTTGAATGGGGTTGTTTGTTTTTTCTTGTATATCTTTTTTAGTTCTTTGCAGATTCTGGATATTAGCCCTTTGTCAGATGGGTAGCTTGCAAAAATTTTTTCCCATTTTGTTGGTTGCCGATTCACTCTAATGATGGTTTCTTTTGCTGTACAGAAGCTCTGGATTTTAATTAGATCCAATTTGTCTATCTTGGCTTTTATTGCCATTGCTTTTGGTGTTTTAGTCATGAGGTCCTTGCCTATGCCTATGTCCTGGATGATTTTGCCTACATTTTCTTCTAGTGTTTTTATGGTGTTAGGTTTTATGCTTAAATCTTTGACCCACCTGGAGTTAATTTTAGGGTAAGGTGACAGGTAGGGGTCCAGTTTCTGCTTTCTGTACATTGCTAGCCAGTTTTCCCAACACCATTTATTGAACATGGAGTCCTTTCCCCATTGCTTGTTTTTGCTGGGTTTGTCAAAGATCAGATGGTTGTAGATGTGTGGTGTTTCTTCTGGGATCTGTTCTGTTCCATTGGTCTGTGTCTCTGTTCTGGACCATGCTGTTTTGATTACTGTAGCCTTGTAGTATAGTTTGAAGTCCGTCAGTGTGATGCCTCTGGCTTTGTTCTTTTTGCTTAGGATTGTCTCGGCTATGTGGGGTCTTTTGTGATTCCATATGAAGTTTAAAGTGTTTTTTCCAGTTATGTGAAGAAGGCCATTGGTAGCTTGATGGGGATACCGTTGAATCTATAGATTACTTTGGGCAGTATGGCCATTTTCACAATATTGATTCTTCCCAACCATAAGCATGGAATGTTTCTCCTTCTGTTTGTGTCCTCTCTTATTTCCTTGAGCAGTGGTTTGTAGTTCTCCTCGAAGAGGTCCTTTACATCCTTCGTTAGTTGTATTCCTAGGTATTTTATTCTCTTTGTAGCAATTGTGAATGTGAGTTTGCTCTTGATTTGGCTCTCTGCTTGTCTTTTATTGGTATATATGAATGCTTGTGATTTCTGCACATTGATTTTTATCCTGAGACTTTGCTGAAGTTGCTTATCAGTTTGAGAAGATTTTGGACTGAGATGATGGGGTCTTCTAGATATACAGTCATGTCATCTGCAAATAGAGACAGTTTGACTTCCTCCTTTCCTAATTGAATACCCATTATTTCTTTTTCTTGCCTGATTGATCTGGCTAGAACTTCCAATACTATGTTGAATAGGAGTGGTGAGAGAGGGCATCCTTGCCTAGTGCCTGATTTCAAAGGGAATTCTTCCAGCTTTTCCCTGTTCAGTATGATATTGGATGTAGGTTTGTCATATATAGCTTTTATCATTTTATGATAAGTTCCATCAATACCTAGTTTACTGAGAGTTTTTAGCATGAAGGGCTGTTTAATTTTATCAAAGGCCTTCTCTGCATCTATTGAGATAATCATGTGGTTTTGGTCTTTGGTTCCATTTATGTGATGGATTACGTTTATGGATTTGCGTATGTTGAACCAGCCTTGCATCCCCGGGATGAAGCCTACTTAGTTGTGATGGATAAGCTTCTTGATGTGTTGTTGCAATCTGTTTGCCAGTATTTTATTGAAGATTTTTGCATCAATGTTCATCATGGATATTGGCCTGAAGTTTTCTTTTTTAGTTGAGTCTCTGCCTGGTTTTGGTATCAGGATGTTGTTGGTCTCTTAAAATGAGTTAGGGAGGATTCCCTCCTTTTGTATTGTTTGATACAGTTTCAGAAGGAATGGAACCAGCTCCTCTTTGTACGTTTGGTAGAATTCGGCTGTGAACCCATCTGGACCTGGACTTTTTTTGGTTGGTAGGCTATTGATTGCCTCTACTGGTTTTTTGAACAGAGCAACAAAATAGGCCACTAGCCAGATTAATAAAAAAGAAGAGGGAGAAGAATCAAATAGATGCAATAAAAAACGAGAAAGTGGATGTCACCACTGATCCCACAGAAATACAATACTAGAACAATACAGCCCTTGTTATTGGTCTATTCAGGGTTTCGACTTCCTCCCGGTTTAGTCTTGGTAGAGTACAAGTGTCTAGGAATTTATCCATTTCTTCCTGGTTTACTGATATATGTGAGTAGAGCTGTTTGTAGTAATCTCTGATGGTAGTTTGTATTTCTGCGGGCTCAGTGGTGATATCCCTTTTATCATTTTTTATTGCATTTATTTGATTCTTCTCCCTCTTCTTTTTTATTAATCTGGCTAGCAGCCTGTCTATTTTGTTGATCTGTTCAAAAAACCAGCTCCTGGATTTATTGATTTTTTGAAGGTTTTTTTTTTTGTGTGTGTGTGTCTCTATCTCCTTCAGTTCTGCTCTGATCTTAGTTATTTCTTGTCTTCTGCTAGCCTCTGAGATTTTCTTGATCTTGCTCCTCTTGCTCTTTCAATTTTGATGATAAGGTTTTTGATTTTAGATCTTTCCTTGCTTCTCATGCGGGCATTTATTGCTATAAATTGCCCTCTCGACACTGCTTTAAAGGTGTCCCAGAGATTCTGGTAAGTTGTGTCTTCATTCTGGTTGGTTTCGAAAAACATCTTTATTTCTGCCTTCATTTCATTGTTTATCCAGTCAACACTCAGAAGCAAGTTGTTCAGTTTCCAAGTGGTTGTGCGGGTTTGAGTGTGGTTCTTGATCCTGAGTTCTAGTCTGATTGCCCTGTGGTCTGTTAGACTGTTTGTTATGATTTCTGTTCTTTTGCATTTGCTGAGGCGTGATTTGCTTTCAATGATGTGGTCAATTTTAGAGTAAGTGCAACGTGGTGCTGAGAAAAATGTATATTCTGTGGATTTGGGGTGGAGTGTTCTGTATATGTCTATTAGGTCCACTTGGTCCAGCTCTGCATTCAAGTCCTGGATATCCTTGTTGATTTTCTTTCTTGTTGATATGTCTAATATTGACAATGGAGTGTTGAAGTCTCCCACTATTATTGTGTGGGAGTCTAAATCTTGTTTTAGGTCATTAAGAACTTGCTTTATGCATCTGGGTGCTCCTGTGTTGGGGGCTTATATATTTAGGATAGTTAGCTCTTCCTGTTGGATTGATCCTTTTACCATTATGTAATGTCCTTCTTTGTCTCTTTTGATCTTTGTTGGTTTGAAGTCCATTTTATCGGAGACTAGGATTGCAACCCCTGCTTTTTTTTGTTTTCCATTTGCTTGGTAAATCTTCTTCCATCCCTTTATTTTTGAGTCTATATGTGTCTTTGTATGTGAGATGGGTTTCCTGAATACAGCACACTGATGGGTTCTGACTTTTTATCCAGTTTGCCAGTCTGCGTCTTTTGATTGAGGCATTTAGGCCATTTACATTCAATGTTAATATTGTTATGTGTGGATTTGATCTTGCCATTTGTTACTGGCTGGTTTTCTTTCCCATTAGTTTGTTCATTTTCTTCATTGCATTTTTGGTCTTTGTCAGCTGGTTTGCTTTTGCAGTGACTGGTACTTGTTCCTTTCTGTGCTTAGTGTTTCTTTCAGGACCTTCAGGGCAGGTCTGGTGGTGACAAAATCTCTCAATAATTGCTTGTCCATAAAGGATTTTATTTCTCCTTCACTTATGAAGCTTAGTTTGGCTGGATATGAGATTCTGGGTTGAAAGTTCTTTTCTTTAAGTATGTTGAATATTGGCCCCCACTCTCTTCTGGCTTGTAGGGTTTCTGCCGAGGGATCTGCTGTGAATCTGATTGGCTTCTCTCTGTGGGTGACCTGACCTTTCTCTCTGGCTGCCCTTAGCATTTTTTCCTTCATTTCAACCCTGGAGAATCTGACAATTATGTGCCTTGGGGTTGCTCTTCTTGTGGAATATCTTTGTGGAGTTCTCTGTATTTCTTGAATTTGAAATTTGCACTGCCTTGCTAGGCTTGCGAAGTTCCCTGGAGTGTGTTTTCCAGCTTGGATTCATTCTCCCCATCATATTTAGGTACACCAATCAAGCATAGGTTAGGTCTTTTCACATAGTCCCATATTTCTTGGAGGCTTCGTTCATTTCTTTTCACTCTTTTTTCTCTTGTCTTGCCTTCTCTTTTTATTTCATTGAGTTGATCTTCAATCTCTGATATCCTTTCTTCTGCTTGATCGATTCAGCTATTAAAACTTGTGTTTGCTTCACATAGTTCTTGTGCTGTGTTTTTCAACTCCATCAAGTCGTTTATGTTCTTCTCTAAGCTGGTTATTCTAGTTAGCATTTCGTCTAACCTTTTTTCAAGGTTTTTGGTTTCTTTGCATTGAGTTAGAATGTGTTCCTTTAGCTCAGAAAAGTTTGTTATTATTCACCTTCTGAAGCCTCTTTCTGTCAATTCGTCACACTCCTCAGTCAAGTTGTGATCCTATGTTGTTGCGGAGTTGTGCTCCCTTGAAAGAGAAGAGGTGTTCTGGTCTTTGATGGTTTCATCTTTTTTGTGCTGGTTTTTTCCCATCTTTGTGGATTTACCTGACTGTGGTGTCAGGGAGCTGCTTGGTGAAGTCGCTTGTCTGCCTGTGGAGGTGCTACTGGGTTTCTAGGGACTCCTTCAGGTTACTAGGGAAGCTCCTTGTGTCTTTTTTGTTTATAGTGGGAAATTAGGCCTGCCTCTGCTGCTGACCTGTAGGCACTGCTGAGTTGTCAAGAGCACCATCCCGTTGCTATGTAGGCTTCCTGTGTTTTTTGTTAAAACATGTAGCCCAGTCCCACCCTTCTAGTGGTGGATTGTGTTCTTTCTCTACTGGGCTGAATTATTCGGGGTTCATCTCAGACTGTGGCACTGGCTGCACAACCCACTAGAGTCAGAGCTTCAGCCCTCTGGGGTTTGTGTGGAAGGATAGGGACCCGCCCAGCGGCACCCGGCCGTGTCCCCTTTTCAGCTTCCTCTCTCTCTTGTCATGGGGTCGGGGCTCACCCAGCTGCTCCCGCTTACAGCTCCCTCTCTCTCTGGGCCGGGGGAGGGGGCGATAGCTCAGTCTGCAGGCTCTTATTCAACTCCGCGCTTGTAATCCCTGGTGCTTGACTGACAAAAATCCCCTGTTCTGTGTATTGCTGAGGCTTTGGGGGAAGCGCTGTGTCTGGACCAGAGGGAGCCTCTGACTCGCTGGTCAGATGCACTTTCTGGGTGAAGCAGCACTCCTCCCTGCCTCGGTTTGCCTTGAGTGGGCTTTGCTCACTGTTGGACCAGACCCGTTGAAATGCACCTGGCACCTTGGTTGGAGCTAGGACATCTCTGGATTTCTGGGTCTCTCTCGCTGGGTGTTGTGCGCTGGAGTTGTGTCTAATTGGCCATCTTGGATCTTCTCTGATTGACACTATTTTATCAATGGAAGGATGTCTTCTGAATCTGTGTTTCAAAGTTTTAAGGAAATAATCCGAGCAGAAGTATCCTCCTGCAATGTTTGATTTTTGTCTTCAGATTTCGGCATATAGCTAACTCTCAAAGGCTTTATTCTCTCTTTTCTATTTACAGAAGCACTTACTATAGCTTTAGATATTTAGTTTAGTTAGCTTGTTTTTCTGTGTCCAATTTTATCTTCAAGCATAGCAAAAAATAGCTTAACCAAAAGAATTTTGTTTTGTTTTTACCAGCATTCATAATGGTGACTATAGTCTTTTTATTCAGCTTTATTCAAGTATAATTGACAGATAAAAATGGTATTGATTTTAAAAGTTGATTTTTTATATATGTATGTATTGTGCAATGAGCACCACAGTCAAGTCAGTTAACATATTTATCACCTCACATAGTTAGCCTTTGTGTGTGTGTGTGTGTGTGTGTAAGATGAGAACACTTAAGACCTACCCGCTAAACACATTTCAGGTATAAAGTACAATAGTGTTAACTATAGTCACCATGCTGTATATTCCATTGCCAGAACTTCTTCATCTTGAATAACTGAAACTTTACACTCATCTTGACATGCATGACCAACATCTCCCCATTTCCCCATTTCTCCCTCCCTCCAGCCCCTGGCAATCACCATGCTACTCTCTTCTACAAGTTTGACTATTTTAGAGTCCACATATAAGTGAGATCATGCAGCATTTGTCTTCCTGTGTCTAGATTATTTCACTTGGCTTATTTACTTTATGAAACTAGTATTATCCTGGTATCAAACACAGTACAAAAAAACTGCCAGACACCATCCTTCTTGAATACTGATAGAGAAATCATTCATAAAACATAACTAAATATGTCAGTCATATATGAAAGAATTATGTGATGAACAATTGATGTACTCCAGAAATACAAGGCTGATTCAATGTTTAAAAAATCAATCAAAGAACAAAGTAAGAAGAATGAATTTAGAGAATTTAATAACTTATACAGCTATAGTAAGCAAGAGTGTGTGATATTAGCGGAGTGTAGACCAGTGGAACAAGATAGAGAACCCATGACTAGAACCACACAAATGTGCTCACCTGATTTGTTACAAAAATGCAAAAGAAATTCAATGGAGAAAAGATAGCCTCTTCCGAAAATGGTACTGGAGCAACTGGGCATTCACAGGCACATACACACAAAATGAACCTTAACCTAAACTTCACAAACCTTCACAAACAATTTAACTCAAATATACCAGGGACTTAAATGCAAAATGTAAAACTATAAAACTTTTAGAAAAATATAGGAAAAAGTCTTCAGGATCTATGACTAACCAAAGTGTTCTTAGATTTGACACCCAAAGCACTACCTATTAAAATTGTGATAAATTGTACCTCACAAAGTCTTTTCTCCCTGAAGGCCAGTAAGAAGAGGATGAAAAAGCAAGCTACAAACAGGGGCCTTCATGGGAACGGGCCCCTTGCTGTGCACTGTCCACCTCCCAGCCTAGGTGACCTAATGGGGGTGGACCCCATGTTTTATTGCTCACAACCCTATCGCTATCCTTAAAAATGATTTCACTCACTGCCCTACCCCCTAACCTATACACAATAAATACTCATGCTTCTGGACATTGGGGGCCTCGCCTGACTCTGCTTATAGGTGGTGTGGTCCCCCAAGCCCAGCTGCATTTTCTTTGTACTTCTGTGTCCTGTCTCTTTATTTCGGATCCTGTGCCTCAGCATAGCACAAGACTCACCCCACGACCCTGTGGGGCCCTCAGCCATACATCTGGCTCCCAATGTGCCCTACACAGATGTCATTCAGTGAGTGAATGGTTCAACAAATTCCAGTACATCCACACAACGGAACATTACTGGGCAAGAAAAAGGAATGAACGTTTGATCCATGTAAAAACCTGGAGGAATCTCTAATGAGTAACTGAAAAAACCTAATACCGAAAGGCTACATACTGTAAAATTCCACTTATAACATTGTTGAAACAACAAATTTACAAAGGGGAACATTTCAGTGGTTGCCAGAAGTTAAGGAGGGGCTGAGGGCAGAAGGGACATGTATGTCCCTCATAAAAAGGGCAGTAAGAGTTTATTCTGGTGACTCTCTTGACTGTATCAATATCAATATCCTGGTTATATTGTGCTTTCTGAGCTGTTACCACTAGGGGGACCTGGACATGGGGCCTAAGGGATCTCTCTGGAGTCCCTCTGTACTATTTGTTACAACTGCATGTAAAACTATAATTATCTCAAATAGTACGTTTCCTTAGAAAGGAAGACCACCAAGAAATGTGGAAAAATGAACTTAACCCACGGTGATTATGCCACGTATGTGTTTTTATCCTAAAACTATCTCCTGAAGTAAGAAGTATCAGCTTGAATTCAATTTTAATAGGAGGATCTGGAGGCTCAGAAACGTGAAATAAAAATTCTATGATCACACAGACAGGAAATGAAGGCAGGATTGAGCAGTTATCTCTGGGGTAAAAGTTGCCCCTTATAACAAAGGAGCCTCCATGCAGGAAGCATGATGCAGGAGAGAGAGAACAGGTCCCAAGTCACCAGGGAGGATGAGCTCCTTCCCTGCCCTGTGGCCTTTCTACAATTGGGGGTTCAACCCAAGCCATAAGCACAAGGCCGAAAGGGATGAGGTCACAGTCATTCATTTATTTAACATTTATTCTCATTACACCAAGAGAGAAGAGGAAGGAGTCATGCACCAACACAAACATATTGTGCTATTTTTCAGTCTTTCTGATGGAATCAGGATCCAGATTCTAATTGTCTTCAAGATCTGGATCAGTCAGCAGAGACGGCCCACTGTGGTGAGGGATCTGGGGCCACTGAGGGAAAGGCAGGATACATATATGGAACTGACCATGGCAGGTTCATGTTCCAGGACTCCCATCCAGGTACCTGAAGATTTTCCCCATAGATCACAGGTGTTGGGTTCCAGGTCAGGTCCTGTAAGACTATGGGAACGCCATAGGCCTGGGGCTCGTGCTCGCAAGGTACAAAGTCAGCCACATCTGCACAGGGAGGACCTGAGAGAGAGAAGGCACATGGAGGGCTCATGAGGACATCATCCATCCTGTCCTTGAATCCTTGCTTATGATCTCACCCAGCCCTGGGGCCATGTCCATTCCAAACAAGTCCATGAACAAAGTCCTCAGGATTATTAGTTTGGGGAAGAACAAAAAGGAAAAATAGAGGCAGGCAGCCCATCAGAGCAGCAAGGCCCCTGTGCTGTGTGCTGAGGGACTCTGGGTAGGGCCGTATGCCATCTTTCTCTGCCCTACTCAGGGCACAAGGATGGTAGGGTGGGGTGGGGGAAGCCAATGCCGCTTACTAAAGGAACACGGAGGCAAATACAGAAGACACAAACCTGAAAAGACGTCAATCTTCCATCCCAGAATCCTATGCAGGGCCTCTCCATAAGGACATGGCAAGGGTTGGCACCTTGGCCTCCGGTTGGCCTCATGAATAGTGAAGTATAAGTCCTTCAAGCTTATCAGCATCTGGAGACATTCTTGCCAGCTCTTCTTTATACCCCTCTGCTTAAAACGCCGGGCAATTATTTTTGATACTATGTGATACTTCTTTTTCTTCATCCTGAATACTTCACACTCAAGAAATTCCCATTCTTCCAGGAAACTCTGGATTTCCCGGGTACTCCATGGTTTAATTATCTGGACTGGAAGGACAGAGGAATATGAATGTACTTTGGCATAACTCACCTGCGCATTTGCTGGATCCTGCCTCTACACAGACAGTTCTAAACTTGACTTCATTCAGTTATGGGAGATAATAGAACCTTAAATGAGAAGTGAGAGATTCAGCATCTGCCTGAGTCCTGATGCCTGAGACATCTGGTCACTGGGACAGGCAGGGAAGCATCTGAGAGCCTTGGTCTTGATCAAGTTCCTTAAAATATGCTTCAGAGGATATTGACAGGGTATGAGCACATTTGCTGCCTATGAGCTTCTCTGATGTGGGACTCACATCCCACCTGTGATGGGGCCTTTTACTTTCACCTGGGCTGTGGGCAGGGGCAAGGAGCTCCCGGGATGCTGAGGGCAGCCCTGGAATCTCCTGAGATGCCCCTCTTGGGGCTGGGATGAGTACATCAGACTTGAAAAGATGGAGGTTGGCTGGAAAATTTTCTCTGCTACAAATAAGACTCTGAGGATACTGTACCTGAGGGCTTTTCTGGTTCCTGGGCTGCTTTTTCCTGCTTCGTTTTCTGGGTGTTTTTGGTAGTTTCAGTCTGAAGTGTCACTTTCTAATTAAAAAAATAAATATTTACGTAAGAATTTCTTTTCTTTTTCTTTTATTTATTTATTTATTTATTTATTTATTTATTTATTTATTTGAGACAGAGTCTCACTCTGTAGTTAGGCTGGAGGGCAGTGGCATAATCTCAGCTCACTGCAACTTCCACCTTCTGCATTCAAGTGATTCTCCTGCTTCAGCCTTCTGAGTAGCTGTGATTACAGGCATACGCCATCATGCCCGGTAATTTTTTGTGTATTTTTACTAGAGACAGTGTTTCACCATGTTGGTCAGGCTGGTCTCGAACCCCTGACCTCAAGTGACCTGCCTGCCTTGGCCTCCCAAAGTGCTGGGATTACAGTTGTGAGCCACTGTACCCAGCCCCCCTTACACTTAAAAAGTAAACTGTCAGTCTGGACGGGGTGTCTCAAGCCTGTAATCCCAGCACTTTGGGAGGATGAGACGGGTGGATCACGAGGTTAGGAGTTCAACACCAGACTAGCCAACATGGTGAAACGCTGTCTCTACTAAAAACTACAAAAATTAGCCGGTCATGGTGGCTTGCGCCTGTAATCCCAACTACCTAGGAGGTTGATGTAGGAGAATATCTTGAACCGGGAACAGGGAGGCGGAGATTGCAGTGAGTTGAGATTGCGCCATTGCACTCCAGCCTGGGCTACAGACCGAGACTCCATCTCAAAAAAAAAAAAAAAAAGTCCCCGCCGGGCGCGGTGGCTCAAGCCTGTAATCCCAGCACTTTGGGAGGCCGAGGCGGGTGGATCACAAGGTCAAGAGATCGAGACCATCCTGGTCAACATGGTGAAACCCCGTCTCTACTAAAAATATAAAACATTAGCTGGGCATGGTGGCGCGTGCCTGTAATCCCAGCTACTCAGGAGGTTGAGGCAGGAGAATTGCTTGAACCCAGGAGGCGGAGGTTGCAGTGAGCCGAGATCGCGCCATTGCACTCCAGCCTGGGTAACAAGAGTGAAACTCCGTCTCAAAAAAAAAAAAAAAAAAAGTCCCCCTAGTCCAAGGGGCTTTGAAGAGAGTACTAGGAGGGTAGTGCCTCAGCAGTGGGGTCAAATTATTCAGACTGAAGTTTCTTCCCATCCCAACTAAAAAGATTCAAAATGATCTCCCAAAGCTTAATCTAATTCCAAGTTATTTAACTGCATGACAAAGAAAAGCCCAACATTAGTTAAAGGAACGTGAAGTATCTGGCACCTAATCATGTAAAATGCACAGTGCTGGCCTCCTACATAAAATGACCTGGTGCAGAACAAAACAGAGAAACCCAATTTACCACTGGTAGAAAATCCATCAGTAGACCCAGAAATGACACCGATGGTGGAATCAGTGGAGCAAAACTTCAAAACAGCCGCATAAGACAAGATCAGAAAAGACAGGATCTAAACAGAACTTCCGGAGGTGAGCTCTCAAAGCAGATATACAGCCCCATTAAAATCAGGAACTTGTGAATAGATAAACCAAAAAAAGGCAGCTAGAGCAGCTTGCAAAGGTCGTGGGCTCAGAGTCAAAGTGCTGCTTTTTTCTGGCTCTGAAAATTACACCAATGGGTCCCCTGTTCAAGGTAGTTAGCCATGTTGTGCATTCGTTTCCTTCACGGTAAAGTGAACATAGTAGTAACACTTTCCATCAGGCTTACCATGAGGACTGAATAAGTTAATATTTATAGGCCAGGCACAGTGGCTCACGCCTGTAATCCCAGAATTTTGGGAGGCCGAGGCAGGCAGATTGCCTGAGCTCAGGAGTTCGAGACCAGACTGGGCAATACAGTGAAACCCCATTTCTACTAAAAATACAAAAAAATTTAGCCAGCCGTGGCAGTGTGCGCCTGTAGTCCCAGCTATTAGAGAGGCTGAGGCAGGAGAATTGCAAGAACTGGGGAGGTGGAGGTTGCAGCGAGCCGAGATTGCACCACTGCACTCCAGCCTGGGTGACAGAGCCAGACTCTGTCTCAAAAACAAAAATTTTTTGTAAAGAAGAGCACACATTTCAATGACTGCAAAATTTCTTGTGAGATGAAATGAAAGGCGACCCCATCGATCCTCCCATGAAACAGGAAGCAGGCTCCCTTCAACTTACTTCCATTTTTATTCCTGGGTTTTCTCCTGGGATTCTTCTCACTGCGTCTGCAGGGCCTGTTCCTGGGTTGGCGGAACACTGGCACTTACTCTGCCCTAATGGAACCTAGGAGAGTCAGGAGGAAACTGAGTGTGGAAACGTGTTTATTTCTCTCAGCTTCTGGAGGTGTCTGAAGCCAAAAATGCAGATCTGGTCATGTTTAAATGTCTTAAGTGGGATTGAGTTAGACCCACCCAACCTGAGACTTTGGATTAACTAAAGATAAACTAATTTCGTACTTTTATCACAACGGCAAAATCCCTTCATCCAGACTAGAATTTGATTGAACAACTGCAACAGGGAAATTGGAAATCAACTGGCAGGAGTTCTAAGGGTCTCTGAGACTCACATCTCCAAACTCAAAGGGATGGGTTGTTACATTCCTATAGATAAATCACCCCTTCCCCCTGAGTTGGCACTGAATGTTCAGCGATGTCCTTAGGGTTTGACCTTTGAGGATTAATTGTGATGTGAGGATTAGGGGAAGAGACTAGGCTTCAGTTGGTCGAGGGTGAATGGCTGGTCACAGATGGCAGTTATGGATGTGAGACCCTCTATGAGAGGCTTAGATTAAAAAGAAGAGTTTAGGGTGGGGAAGAGAGAGGTGAACAGAGCTTTCTCTTCACAAAAGGACAGACTTGAGATCTGCATATACAGAAGTGAGGAGGCAGAGTGGGAGATTAGAGAGTAGTTAACAGTTTGGGCAAGTAAGTGATGGTAGGAACAGAGAAGGAGGGTGCTGAGTACCCAGCATGTGAGGGAAACAACTCCTAGGTTGTTTTTTGGCTTCAGAATCTCATATGCAGTCCAGGATTAGGGATGCCCCTCAGAATGCATCTTAACTCTTGGGATTTATGCCACTCTATATAATCTTAAGATTCATGGCTTTTAGCACATGATAAGTGTCTGGGAAGATAGGAAGGGGGCTTCACAGTGAATGGTACTTTATTTTTTATTTTTAGAGACAGGGTCTTGCTCTGCTGCCCAGGCTGGGGTACAGTGACCTGATCATAGTTCACTGCAGCCTTGAACTCCTGGGCTCAAGTGATCCTACTGCCTTAGCCTCTCAAGTGGCTAGGATTGCTACAGGTGCTTGTGCCACCGTGCTTGACTTCTTTTTTTTTTTTTGTAGAGACAGGGTCTCAACTGGGTGATAAAATGCTGTACCATTAGTGGAGAGAGAGAGAGAGAGAGAGAGACAGAGAGAGAGAGAGAGACAAGGTCTCACTACATTGCCCAGGCTAGTTGTGAACTCTTCGTTTCAAGCAATCCTCCTGCCTTGGCCTCTCAAAGTGCTGAGACTGCAGGCCTACCATGCTGGGCCTACTGGCACCTTGTCAAGTCAGAACAAACTGCATGTGTATTGGCTTAAAACTAATCCTTGCTTCTTTCCATGTCATCTAAAAATATCACATTCTCTTCATTTCCACAGAGAGATTTCAGGCTTCCATTTCCGGATGCCCATGTGTCCAGGGAACTGTTCTCTGTGCTTCCCACCTTGGGCCTGTCCAATATACCCCCACTCTGCCTCAGGGACATCTGAGACAAAAATGTGACCAAGTTATTCTTTCGTCTCCCCCAAATACTAATGAACACCATCTTCTTTCCCAGGCTCGAGCCCTTTGTCTTGCTGCAGGAAAATAGAAACTTTAGGCACCTCAGTGCTACATCTAGCAGGAACCTCCACTCAGCGTATTCGCCCCCAACATCACCTCCAGTCCAACTCATCTCCAGGGCTTCTTCCTTGGTGTAAATGGCAACTGCATCCAGGCTGTTTCAAAAGCAGAAACGCAGAAATAATGCCTGAATTATTTATCTTCCCGATGACGGCTTCTTCTCAAACAGAAATGATTGATGATTGATACCCTATTTTCTCTTTCTTTCTTTCTTTCCTTCGTTTTTTTTTTTTTTTTTTTTT
>NW_016107983.1:54439-61470 GCF_001604975.1 Cebus imitator | reverse complement strand
TGTTGGCCAGGCTGGTCTTGAACTCCTGGCCTCAGGTGATCCACCCGCCTCAGCCTCCCAAAATGCTGAAATTACAGGCGTGAGCCACTGCACACAGCCTGATACCCTATTTTCTAAATATGTAGCATTAACTGACTTTTTATTCATGCTGAAATTAAAATAGTGCAAGCATCATGTAGTTCCATGGACAACAGCTATTGCATTCTAATGGGGACCCTGTTTATCTTGTCCTCAGTATGCATCCAAGCCTGTTTCTGTGACTTCTCAGGGCAGAGACTCTTCATTCCATGACCATGGGGCAGCTTCAGATCCAGTTGATTTTCTCTGTTTGTCTGGGCCCCAGCCTTGTCCCATTTCCTAAACACACTGGGCACTATGTGGCCTCAGGGCCTTTGCTGCTTCTGCTCATTGCCCTGCTCCCATCACCAGTCACCAAACAGGCCCGCTCCTCCCACAGGCTCCAGTCGCCCTGGGCATGGGGGCCTTCTCCAATGCTGGCACTCCTCACAGGTGTTACCTTGTCATGCTGTCCTCAACTTTGACACAGTACATTTCAACAGAACTCCCTGGTCAAGTCTAGCTCTCCCACTGGCCTATGCATTCAGTGAAACTGTGGATCTTGTCTACAGGTGAATCCAGCCATAGGCCAGCTTTCCAGTCCTGACTCTACAATGGAATCAGCTGGAAGGCTTTCTCAGAGGCCAATTCCAATCATTCAAATTTAATTATTCTGGTCTGGTCATTGTGTTGTGAAAAGTTCCCTGGTGATTCTAACACTAGTCTGCTTTGAGATCCTTGCCTTAGAGGAGTATTATGGGCTTTGCCATGAACTACACTGAGTCCAGGGGGCACCTTGGTCCTGCCCCACCTCACTGGGCCCCTGGGAGGTGGGAGATTAGATTAGATTAGATTAGATTAGATCTGCCCAGGCTGCAGGCTGGCACTCCCAAAAGAGGGTGTGACCATCCTGAGAGTCCCTTCTCAGGGATTCCAGCGTGACCATCCAGGTTGATCCTGAGCACCAGGAGTTCAGAGGGTCCCAGGTGGTTCTGATGCACAATCTGGGCTGAGAAGCTGAGCCTGAAGAGGCTCCAAAGCCCAGGGACCTTTTCATTTCTGACAACAGACGGAAGTGCCACAGAATCTCTGGGGCCTAGGGCAGAAGATTAGGAACTGATTTAGGAAAGACTTCTTGAGCTTTGAGATTAGAGAGAAGGGTGTGAATTTAAAGGAAATGACTTTCACACATTTTCAGGGCTGCTTGTCTTTTCAAGGGTGAGGAAACATGGGTGTTTAGTTTTAAACATTTGGGAAAATCATCTAATTTAGGGGATATTGTTTCAATGTTTGAGTGTAAAAAATTAATATGTGATTAATTTTGTCTGGATTTTTGGAAACTGGAAGGGCAACAGTGTAGAATACTGGGGGAAAGTGACTGAAAGTAATGGAAGTGTGAGATAATGGGGTGCATGAGGAAGAAGGTCTGCACAGGGCAGAGATCGGACAGGCTTCCCTGGATTAATTTAAATAAATATATATATATATATATATTGTTCATTTGTTTCTTTTTTTTTTAACCAAAAACTCCTGAGACTATTCCAAGTATATTTGAGACAGAGTTTTGCTCTTGTTGCCCAGGCTGGAGTGCAATGGTGCAATCTCAGCTCACTGCAACCTCCGTCTCCCAGGTTCAAGGGATTCTTCCTACCTCAGCCTCCCAACTATCTGGGATAACAGGCATGTGCCACCACACCTGGCTGATTGTGTATTTTTAGTAAAGTCAGGGTTTCTCCATGTTGGCTGGTCTTGAACTACCGACCTCAGGTGATCCTCCCACCTCAGCCTCCCAAAGTGCTGGGATTATAGGCATGAGCCAGCATGCCTGGCCAACATATTTTTTTAATTAGCCAGGTGTGGTGGCACTTGCCAGTAATCCCAGCTACTTGGGAGGCTGAGGCAGGAGAATCAATTGAACCTAGGAGGTGGAAGTTGCAGTGAGCCAAGATCACGCCATTGCACTCTAGCCTGGGCGACAACAGCAAAGCTCCATCTCAAAAAAAGAAAAAAATATATATATTAAGATATATAAATATATATCTATATAGTATATATTTATACATTATATATTTATAAATATATATTTACATATTACATATTTATAAATATGTTTATTATTTTAAAAAATTTTAATAATAAAAATTGCAAAGAACTTCCCTAGCTTAGTTAGAAATAAATGGGACAGGGTGAGCCAATGGTAGTTTCTGATATGCCAAGGAAGTATTTTATTTGCAAATCAAAATGGAGTCTTTTCAGGTTACCTAGTGACAAAGGGAAATCGATCTAAGAGAGACTAAGTGTTATGCAGTGGCGTGATCTCAGCTCACTGCAATCTCCACCTCCCAGGTTCAAGCAATTCTCCTGTCTCAGCCTCCAGAGTAGCTGATATTGCTACTCAGGAGGCGGAGTAGCACACGACCACTAATCTTTGTATTTTTAGTAGAAGCAGGGTTTCACCATGTTGGCCAGGTTGATATCAAACTCCTGACCTCGTGATCTGCCCACCTCAGCCTCTGAAAGTGCTGGGATTACAGGCATGAGCCACTGCGCCCAGCCCATGTCGATTTTCTTTCTTTTTTGAGATGGAGTTTCACTTTTGTTGCCCAGGCTGGAGTGCAATGGCACAATCTTGGCTCACTGGAACCTCTGCCTCCCAGGTTCAAGTGATTCTCTTGCCTCAGCCTCTGGAGTAGCTGAAATTACAGGCATGCGCCACCATGCTTGGCTAATTTCGTATTTTTAGGTTTCTCCGTGTCAGTCAGGCTGGTCTCGAACTCCCAACCTCAGGTGATCCACCCACCTTGGCCTCCCCAAGTGCTGTGATTACAGGCGTGAGCCACCATGCCGGCTGTCAATTTTCACCTAAATGGTGTCAAGAGGATCTGAAATAGTAGATAAGAGGCCAGAAGAGAGAGCAGTCCCAGAGACAAACACACAGGGCAATTCCACCGTGCACACAGAGCCCAGCCTTTCCCATTCCAAAGACACACGAGAGATCACCCGAGACAGCGCCTGAGAGAACAAATCCCATGAGGACATCATGTTCTTCTCTCTGGATCTCAGCCTCGAGGGAGAGGCCACGTTCACTATGAACGAGGCCAGGACAAGTTGTCAGGGCTGCTGCTTTGTCCACCCATTGCTTAGGAACAGTAGGAGTGAGGCATGGGCATGCTCTAATGGCAAGCCCTGTGGGCAGGTGTGGAGGGAGCCCACGGGCAGGGTCCCATGTCAGGGTGCCTTGCCCTGCAGCACAGCGTGATGCGCTGGGCTTGCAGAAGTCACTCCCTTCACAAGTGTGAGCTGGAACACAGAAGAGAAAATCCTGAGGAGACTTGATCCTCCATTATAGCCCAGGATTCTCTCTAGGGCCCCTCTCTAGGGCAAAGCCTGAAACTTTCAAGCCTAATGGCCCAGTATATGCCTTATAAAAGGAGTGGATTTCACTGTGGTTTAGAGCTGCTTCTATTTTCAAAGTTATGAGAGAAGAGAAGTTGATTAATGGGTACAAATATACAGTTCAATAGAAGAAACAAGACCTAGTGTTGGATAGAGCAGTAGGGTGACTATAGTTTTCGACAATCTATTGTATATTTCAGAATAGCTAGGAAAGAATTATTTGACGGTCTCTACCATAAAGAAAAGATAAATAAGGTGATCAATATTCCAATTATACTGATCTAATTTTTATGAATTATATGAATGTATTATTACATGTAGCCCCCCAAAACAATTTTGAAAGAAAATCACCAATTGTTTCAATACCAATCCTGCATAATTCACACAGCCACAATTTCTGAATTCAAAGGGATCTGGAAAGAATGAAGTCATTGGAGAAAAGTAATTGAGAATTAAGTGTGTCACATCTGAATGCTTGTGTACCCCCAAAATTCATGTGTTGAAACCCACGGCCTAATATGATGGTGTGATGGGATGAGGCCTCCAGGAGGTGGTTAAGACTAGCTGAGTTCATGAGGATGGAGCCCTCCTGCATAGGATTAGGGTCCTTGTAAGAGTCCAAAGAGAGCTTGCTTCCCCTTCACCACCTGAAGAAGGAGCTAGAAAGTGGGCCCTCACCAGACACTGAATCTACCACAGCCTCATCTCAGACTTCCCAGCCGCCACAATGTGAGAAATACATTTGTTTTTGTAAGATAGCCAGATTGTGGAATTTCGTTGCAGTAGCCCAAATGGACTAAAACAAATAGGTAAGCAGTAATATCTGGGTTCCTGGGCAGAAACAGTTTAGTGACAAAATAATATAATATTTTAGGGATAACAACAAAGGTCAGAAAACAGAAGTTGAGAGCAGAGAGAGAACTTATGGTACTCTTAACGCAGCTATGGAAGCAGGAGCAGGTGCAGGGGATGAGACTGGAGAGTGGAGACAGAGGGCCCATTGACACATTTTCAGGCAGTAAATATCGCTGTGCCAGAGGGGAGTACAAGGCCCAGGGGACAGAAGCCAGCCCCCAATGTCAAGGAACAGACCATGACTTGCAGTGGGTGCTGGGTATGAAGACCTTGGTTTTCTTTCTTTTTTTCTTTCTTTTTTTTGAGATAGAGTTTCGCTCTGTCGCCCAGGCTGGAGCACAGTGGCACGACCTCGGCTTACTGCAGCCTCTGCCTGCTGGGTTCAAGCAATTCTGCCTCAGTGTCCCCAGTCACTGGGATTACAGAAACATGCTAGCACTGATGGGTTTTCACCACATTGGCCAGGCTGGTCTCAAACTCCTGACCTCAGGTGATCTACCTGCCTTGGCCTCCCAAAGTGCTGGGATTACAGGCATGAGCCATCGCGCCTAGCCTAAGAGCTTGCTTTTCAATGAAATAGTCTGAGACCAAGTCTCAGCACTTTCACTTGCTCTGTGAGCTCAGGCACATCCTCTGCTCTCTCTGGGTCCTGGTATCTTCCTCTTCGAAAAAGGAAATCTTACATCTCACCCTCCTGATTGAATCAGGTCCACCCAAGATGTGCTCCCTGTTGATTAGCTTAAGGATTTGGGACTTTGATGGCATCAGCCAAATCTCTTCAGGGTGGCACCTAAACCAGTGCTTCATTGGATACCTGGGTAAGGGTGTGACTGACTTAAACTTGGACAAGGATTTGAAAGGATTTTGGGCCCCATCCCCAACTGCGAAATAAGAGGTTGTCTTATTAGCCGGGTGCAATGGCTCACGCCTGTAATCCCAGCATTTTGGGAGGCTGAGGTGGGTGGATCACCTGAGGTCAGGAGTTCGAGACCAGTCTGACCAATATGGTGAAACCCCGTCTCAATAAAAATAAATAAATAAAAAATAAAAAAAAGAGGTTGTCTTATTTTGCACAAATGAACACTCACGATTTCTGAATTTTTTCTACCTCACTGACTTTCCAGTGAAACCAAAAGTGCTGAAAAATCCCCACCTTGGTGTAAATGTAGAACTAGCTGCATTTTGTGAAATGCTTTTTCTGCATCGAGATGAACACACTCTCCCCCACCCATTCAATTAAATGTGATGTGGTTGATTTTCGTATGTGGAACAAATCTTGGACTTCTGGGATAAATCCCATTTGTTCATGATGTGTAATCATCTTAATATGCTGCTATATTTATATTAATTTGGCTAGAAATTGCCTATCCATAGGTGCCAGGGCCTTCAAATTCCGCTAGTATCCTTGCTTTTGTCTCTACTTGTGATTTTGAGTTTCCCCGAATGCTCCCCCTCAGGACAGTCTGCGGCTCTGTCTGTTGTAACCCAGCACTGTTGTACTGCGGCTCTGTTGGGATGGTGGCAGGGCGGGTGCATTTTATAATCTTCCAGTTAAATCTGTCAGTGGGCCTATGTCCAGGCACTGGGACCTATTCAAGTGTTTCTCCAGTGGTATAACTTTGCCTCCTTACCCTGTCCTCCCCCCACCAGTTACAGCATTCCAATCTACTAAAATCCTCAAAGTCTTGACAATGTTTCCTATCCCTTAGGTGAGACAGGAAGGTTAGAGAGAGTCGGGGAATGTCCTTCCTCCAGCTAGCATAAGACTCCGGCAAACTCTTTTCCCTAGAGTGTAGGCTTTTATGGAGAACACTCTGCTTGTACTGCACAATGATTCCCCTTCTTCTGCCACAGCCCTTAGGGGATATTTCTCAGATCATCACCTTGTGAATCTGTTGGGATTCCTGGAGCTAGTGGCAATGGCAGTATGCTGGACCCATTATGACTATGGCCCCTAGAAGTTTCTCATTCTCAGTCTAGTCCATACTCAGCCTCCAGCAATTCATCAAAATTACCTGTTAGTTTTCCTACCAGTTTATGGCTCCAGTATGCTCTAAGTAAATAGATCTCAGCTGTGTCTCTGGATATGCCTGTCTCACCAGATTTCACTGTCGTGACATCTCAGAAAGATAGAAGTCACTGATTTTCAGCTTGATGAGCTTTTTCTTGTAAGGATTGGGGTGATGACTTCCAGGCTGTTTACATGTTGTAGTTGAAACTGGGAATTCCAACAAGTTTCTGAGTGCTAGAGAATTAAAGAGAGAATTGAAGATTATGGAATGACAACAAAATCACAAAAATACTTTAACTGCTCAGTTTAAACACTTTAAATGCTGAGGAAGGGAACAATTTCATGATGACTTCAGTGTCAATAGAATGGCTATCAGATGCTGTCTGTGTAGCATCATGCAGAAATGCAGAATATGGGCAGGACACCTTCCATAGAGTACTCCAGGCTTTGCTTTAATCTTGAACAAAAATTGTTTGCACTTCTACACATCTACATAAATTTGGATTATATCAACCAAAGGAATACAATCTGCCTTATTAACTCAATTGTTTCTGCAAAAAATTTCAGTTTCCCAGGTCTCATCTAGAAGGGATAAGATAGCTTTATAGGCCGGGCGCGGTGGCTCAAGCCTGTAATCCCAGCACTTTGGGAGGCCGAGGCGGGTGGATCACAAGGTCAAGAGATCGAGACCATCCTGGTCAACATGGTGAAA
>NW_016107983.1:39751-52534 GCF_001604975.1 Cebus imitator | reverse complement strand
CGTAGATTAGGTCTTTTCACATAGTCCCATATTTCTTGGAGACTTTGCTCGTTCTTTTTTATCCTTTTTTCTCTAATCTTGTCTTTTTGTTTTATTTCATGAAGTTGGTCTTCGACCTCTAATATCTTTTCTTCCGCTTGATCAATTTGGCTGTTAAAACTTGTGCATAGTTCGCGAAGTTCTCATGTTGTATTTTTCAGCTCCATTAATTCACTTATATTCCTCTCTAAATTATGTGTTATTTTTAACATTTCTTCAAACCTTTTTTCAAAGTTCTTAGTTTCTTTGCATTGGGTTAGAACTAGTTCTTTTAATTCCCAGAAGTTTCTTATCATCCACTTTTTAAAGTCTGCTTCTGCTAATGGAACACAGTCTTTCTCCATCAGGTCTTGTTCTGTTGCTGATGAGGAACTGTGATCCCCTGTGGAGGGAGAGGCGTTCTGAGTTTGGGTATTCTCAGCCTTTTTAGGCTGGTTTCTTCCTTTCTTTATAGATTTATCCATCTGTGGTCTTTATAATTACCATCTTTATAGTTGGGTTTCTGAATGGACGTCCAACTTGTTGATTCCCGGTGCTAGAATCTAAGCAACCCACTGTGCCGGTCAAAACAGCGGCGTTAAGATTGATGGTGCTTTTCTGACTCTGCACCAAGAACCATCGCTCCAAGGCAGCGGCAAAACTGCCTCACCGGCCTCAAGAGTCGCGCTGGAGACACACGTGGGGCTCCTCCGCTGGGAATCTCCTGGTGCATGAGCAACAAAAATTGGTCTGAAAGTGTGGCGTCCTCTCGTTCTCTGCGCTTTCAGTGGGAGCTACAATCCCGAGCTGCTAGTGATCAGCCATCTTGGATCTCTCTTCCCTTTTTTCTGATACCAAATATTTTAAAAATTAATAATGAAATGTATATTTGCATTTGGGATTCACATATACATAAATGAAAATAAACTATAGGGTAGATCTCATATTAAGTATCCTTAACACAAAATATAAAATATAGATTACAGTAATCATAATTGAAAATACTCATTTTGATCATCTCACAAGAGTGAAGCATAATTACCAATAAATTGAAGCTGAACTATTGAAATGGGTGCAAACTTACAAACTAACAATAAATTGAACTTGATATGTGACACAGAAAAGTCAAACTTTATGCATACCTGCAAGGGAGAACTATGTTTGCAGGAACAGTATCCCTGAAGAAAGCCAGAGCTGATCTTATGCAAAATTTTGAGAAGCTCAGTGTCTGGAGTTGGTGGATTTTCAGAAGCAGGGGTGTTTATGGATTGACAGACTTTCAAGTGTGTTAGTGTGGTCACTGGAATAAGATGGTTGTCGACTGACTAACTTCCAGAAGCACGGTCTCTGGAGGGAGGGACTTGCTGTGGTCTAGGAGCAGCACTAAGTGGCTTTCAGAAGCTGGAGGCTGTCACTGAGTTGACTTCAGAAGCATGGCTACTGGCCGTGAGGCTGTCACTGATTTTTCAGACCATGTGTACTGATCCACAGATCTAATTATTGGGTATTATCTATTTACAACTTGGGAATTTGGCCAAAAGAACAGTCTTTTCCTTTCTTTAATATGGAAAACAAGTACTTTTATTCTCACTTCCTTGTCTTCTCTCAGTCAAACACATAGGAGACAGCATAAGAGATTATGTTCAGGTCTTTATTTGTGGAGGTACAATTTCCAGCTTGTATTGCCACTTAAGCGATTTAAGTGCCAATTACTGAAGCAGAACAGTAGCTCTAAGTGCTGATATTTCATTAATGGTGGGGAGAAACCCTGAATACATTTAAGGCATCCTAACAAAGTGAATACAGGATTCAGGATAAAAATCATTAAATACAGGACTTTTGGCAATCCTGAGTCAGCTTTCTTCTCAATCACCACTCTCACCTATTTGCCTGTGAAAGCCATGCCTTAATTATTCTAATACATAATTATCTGCCTCCTGTTCTCCATCAAGGCTGTCCCTGTTTGAGTTGGGACCCTCATTTACCTACTACTTGAATTTAAACAGCCCAGATTTCTCGGCATCAGTCATCATCAGGCCTCAGCTTTCTTCACTCCCTCTACACTTATCTTCTATGCAATTTCCCTTGGTTACCATTTTTGACTCCACCAATTTTACCATAAAATCCAAACTTCTTAGCTTGGCAGATAAGGCCTTTTGTGATTTGGCTTCTGTCTTCTACTCAAGCCTTAACATTTGTCCTTCTCTGGCTCACTAGTTATACAATTAAGCTTCCCAAATGTGCCCTATTGTCCACCTGTGCTTTGGCACGCACAGTTTTGTCTTAATTGGGATGCTTCTCTCTCCCTCGGAGTTCCTATTATTCTCCCCAAATATGCCTCAGGCATCATTGCTCCTGGAAAGCTTTCTTTGATGCCTCCAGGCTCTCTTGATGAGTCTTTTTTCATCATGTGCATATCTTTACAATATTCTCATATTGCAACATATTGTCATAATTTATTTGCCTATTAAAACAACAAAAAACACAATATAATCTGCTTTCTCATTTGCTAGTCCAACTCTATCCCCTTACCCCCAATTCATGGCTTCTTGAAGAAAAGCATGTGTCTTAAAACTTGTATAGTACCTCCTCCAAAGTTAAGAAATATTTACTGCTATGAGGAAAAACGTGGAACTGCAACATACCCCCCCTCAACCCCCCACCCCACCAAACTGGGAAGGAGCCAAGAGACCAAAGAATGACTCAGACAAACCCAGCTTGATGAGTAGATGAGTTTATTAGGACTTCCATATAGTGCACTTCTGGATGGCAGCAGGACAGGTCTGGAAATCTGCACCACCTCGTACCTCTAACCTGCGTTTAAGCTGATTTTCTGGCTCTTTGACTAATGTGTGTGATTGGACTGTTTCCTTGGTGCGTTCTCAGGTAGTCTGGGATGCTTGGGTTCTCAGGGACACTTGCTCCTTGGCTGGGAACCATGGCCTTTGCTTATTGCCCAGCCTTCAGGGTTCAAGCAGTAGATATAAACCCTTAAGTAACCTGGTAGGGGACCTCTCACACTACAATATTTATGAAACAATTCACATCTTATTTGGGTTGCTATAACAAAATACAGCATCATACTAGGTAACTAACAAAATATGTCTTACAGTTCTGGAGGCTGGGAAATCCATTTAAGGTGCTAGCAGGTTTGGCTACTGGTTATGGCCACCTTGATTCAAAGAAGCTTATCTTACTGCTGTGCCCTCACATGGCTGAAAGGCAGAACAAGCTCCCTTGGGGCTCCCTGATAAGGGCACCAATCCTATTAATGAGGGCTCTGCCGTTACAACATATAATTACCTCCCCAAACATCCCACTTCAAATTACCATCACCTTGGAGGTTACCATTTGGACATATGAATTTGGGGGAGACATAAATATTCAGACCCTAAAAATGTCCTTTTGAAGAGTTTGCCACAAGTGTTAGATTTCTTCAAGTTCTGGGAGAGAGATCCAAGATGGCTGATCACTAGCAGCTCGGGATTGTAGCTCCCAGTGAAAGTGCAGAGAACGAGAGGACGCCACACTTTCAGACGAATTTTTGTTGCTCACGCACCAGGGGATTCCCAGCAGAGGAGCCCCACGGGTCGCCAACGCGACTCTTGTGGCCAGAGAGGCACTTTTGCCACTGCCTACGTGCGGCAATTCTTGGTGCAGAGTCAGAAAAGCACCATCAATCTTAACGCCACTGTTTTGGCTGGGGCAGTGGCTTGCTCAGATTTTAGCTCTGGGAATCAACAAGTTGGACGTCCATTCAGAAACCCAATTATAAAGATGGTAATTATAAAGACCACAGATGGATAAATTTATAAAGAAGGGAAGAAACCAGCCTAAAAAGGCTGAGAATACCCAAAATCAGAACGCCTCTCCCTCTACAGGGGATCACAGTTTCTCATCGGCAATGGAACAAGACCTGATTGAGAACGAGTGTGTTCCATTAACAGAAGCAGCCTTCAAAAGGTGGATAAGAAACTTTTGTGAATTAAAAGAACTTGTTCTAACCCAATGCAAAGAAACTAAGAACTTTGAAAAAAGGTTTGACGAAATGTTAACAAGAATACACAATTTAGAGGGAAATATAAGTGAATTAATGGAGCTGAAAAACACAACACGAGAACTTCGTGAAGTATGCACAAGTTTTAACAGCCAAATTGATCAAGCAGAAGAAAAGATATCAGAGGTTGAAGACCAACTTAATGAAATAAAACGAGAAGACAAGATTAGAGAAAAAAGGATAGAAAGGAACGAGCAAAGTCTCCAAGAAATATGGGACTATGTGAAAAGACCTAATCTACACTTGATAGGTGTACCTGAATGTGACGAAGAGAATCAATCCAAGCTGGAAAATACGCTTCAGGATATTATTCAGGAAAACTTTCCCAACCTAGCAAGGCAGAACAATATTCAACTCCAGGTAATACAGAGAACACCACAAAGATATTCCTCAAGAAGACCAACCTCATAATGGCCAGATTCACCAGGGTTGAAATGAAGGAGAAAATACTGATGGCAGCCAGAGAGAAAGGTCCAGTTACCCACAAAGGGAAGCCTATCAGACTCACAGCAGATCTCTCAGCAGAAACCCTACAAGCCAGAAGAGAGTGGGGGCCGATATTCAACATCCTGAAAGAAAAGAACTTTCAACCCAGAATTTTACATCCAGCCAAACTAAGCTTCATAAGCGAAGGAAAAATAAAATCTTTTGTGAACAAGCAAGCACTCAGAGATTTCACCACCACCAGGCTTGCTTTACAAGAGCTTCTGAAAGAACCACTACACATAGAAAGGAACAACCAGTATCAGCCTTTCCAAAAAATACCAAAAAGTAAAGAGCATCAACAGTCAAGAATTTACATCAACTAATGGGCAAAACAACCAGCTAACATTAAATGGCAGTATTAACTCACATATATTATTATTAATTCTAAATTTAAATCGACTAAATCCCCCAATCAAAAGACACAGACAGGCAAAAAAAAGCCAAAACCCATCGGTATGCTGCATCCAGACCCATCTCACATGCAAGGATACACAAAGACTCAAAACAAAGGGATGGAGAAAGATTTACCAACCAAATGGAGAGTAAAAATAAATAAATAAAAAGCAGGAGTTGCAATTTTTGCCTCTGATAAAATAGACTTTAAAGCAACAAAGATCAAAAGAAGCAAAGAAGGATATTACATAATGATAAAAGGATCAACGCAACAAGAAGATCTAAAGATCCTAAATATATACACACCCAATGCAGGAATACCCAGATATATAAGACTTATAAAGAGACTTAGACTCCCACACAATGATAGTGGGAGACTTCAACATCAATATTAGACAGATCGATGAGACAGAAAATTAACGACGATATCCAGGATTTGAACTCAGATCCGCAACAAGTAAACTTAACACCCCCGTTCTCTCTCCCTCTTCCTCTTTCTTCCTCTCCTTCATTCTTTTTCTTAAAAAAAAAAAATCAATTTTTTCAATATTAATCTCATATTAATAAAAAAAATTTCTTCAAGTTCTTCTGATGTGTTGCTATAAATTTTAAAAATACATATTTAGTAGCTTTAAACCTGAAATAATTGCTTATTTTTCTTTTTAATAAAGTTCAGGGCATATAACTGGTACACATTCCTAATAAATGACTTCAGAGAAATAAACCAAAGCCAAGTTAAGACATAGTTGAGTAGAAAATTCCCAATTCACAACTACTAGAAGAATAAGAGACCAGATTTTTCTTTTTTAATGAAATTCATGCACAAGTTTGACATCAGGGTAGGAAAAGGACAAACCCCAGAGACTGAGAGAGGTAGTTCATAATTCATTTTTATCTTTTATTTTGGTCCTTTAAAAAGGTACAGTTTGATCAATTCATTTGTATGCTATTAAAATTTTATAAAAATATTACGTTCGGTGGTCTTCTAATGAGAACTCTAATGCACGCCTCCCACCCACTTAAATGTTTCTGATGATCATGTGATGACATGTAGCATATACGTCTTTGGGAAGACGGAAAAAGCAAACCCATTTCAAAAATGGCCAAAGTCAATGTCTCCAATTGTAAACTCTTTATCTCAGGTTATTTTTTAAAATGTCTGACAGGCACAAACACTTTCCTCATAGCTATTACATAGTCACGGTTTATCCATGGAATTAAATACCTAATGAGGACTATAGTTTTTTTCATATCCATTACATTTATTACATCACTCTCAAGGATGTATTCTCTGATGAGCTTTGGTTTAAGGCTTTCACATACAAATTTACTTTCTAGGGGTCCTCTTCGATATGAATTTTGTAATGATTAGTAAGGGATGACCTATGGTTGAAAAGTTTCCCACATGTATTACATTCATAGGGTTTCTCTCCAGTATGAATTCTTTGATGTGCAATACGTGATGAGCTTTGTCTAAAAGTTTTCCCACATGTATTACATTTAAAGGGTTTTTCTCCTGTATGAATCCTTCGATGTTGAATAAGAGCTGAACTTTGGCCAAAAGATATCCCACATTCCTCACATCGATATGGTTTCTCTCCAGTATGAATTCTCTGGTGATTACTAAGGGATGAGTTACACCTGAATGTTTTCCCACACTCATTACATTTATAGGGTCTTTCTCCAGTATGCATTCGCTGATGTTGAATGAGCGCTGAACTCTGTCTGAAGGCTTTTCCACATACTTTACATTTACATGGTTTCTCTCCAGTATGAATTCGCTCATGAATAATAAGCGTTGAGTGGGAACTTAAGGCTTTACCACATTCGTTACAATTATAAAACTTCTCTCCAGTATGAATTATTCGATGCCTATTAAGTCGTGAAATAGAAGTGAAGCCTTTCCCACATTCGTTGCATCTATAGGGCTTTTCTCCAGTGTGAATTCTTTCATGTTGAATAAGTGATGCACTCTGACTGAAGGCTCTCCCACATTCACTACATTTAAAAGGTTTCTCTCCAGTGTGAATTCTCTGATGATAACGAAGGGATGAGCTAGACTTAAAGGTGTTGCCACATTCATTACATAAGTAGGACTTCTTTCTAGAATGAATTCTTTGACATCCAGAAAGGGATGTGTTGCAACCAGACGCCTTCCTACCTGGATTATATTTATAAGGGTTTTCTTCAGCATGAATTTTTTGATGTATAAAAAGGCCTGACCTTCGGCTGAAGGATTTACCACATTCTTTACATCTATAGGATTTCTCTACAGTATGTGTTCTTAGATGTTTATAAAGGGATGTACTGAGAGTAAAGGCTTTCCCACATTCTTTACATATGTAGGGTTTCTCTCCAGTATGCGTTATTTGATGTTGAATAAGAGCTGAACTTTGGCTAAAGGCTTTTGAACATTCTTTACATTTAAATAATTTCTCTCCACTATGGTTTTTCTCATGTTTACGAAGGGATGAAGTGTTAATGAAGGTTTTTTCACACATACTACATTTATAGCGTTTATCTGCTGTAATTTTTGGTTGATTAAGTAAATCTGAATTCTGTCTGAAGCTGTTTCCTTGTATTTCACATTTTGGTGGTGTTTCTTCTCTGGGAAGCATCTGCTGCCTAATAAGCACTGACTTTGGGCTGAAGTTTTGGCTTAATTCAGTATTTTTATGGCTTCTTTCTCTAGTGGGGATTTTTTTGTGGATGGTTGAAACTATCTGAAGACTTTCCTTTTTGTCCTGCTTTTTCTCTAATCTGCTTTCATATATGAAAGGCTTTTCCAATTTTAAATCCCAAGGTCCATTCCTGTTGGATCTTTTCAGTATCAGTCCCTGAAATGAAGAGTCTTGTGTTTGCGTTGACTTTGTGGTTTTATGACTGCTCTTCAATCCTGGAGGGAAACAAAGAAGATATTTCATGTGATATCATAGCATTTGACTACTGAGATTAAATGTGTACTTAAATTGACAGCAATTTAAGTACTAGGGTGAGGAAAGAATAAAGCAAACCCATCTAAAGAGGGTGAGAAAATAAGAGTGACCAGAAGAATTGGCTTATGAAGAACAGAGAAAAGGGTTATAAGGGCAGCATGAGTTGAGAAAGGAAGTCTGGTGTCAAGATCCAAAACCCACGATGGAATTCTAATTTTTTTTTTTCTTTTCTTTTTTTTTTTTTGAGACAGTCTCACTTTGTCGTCCAGGCTGGAGTGCAGTAACGCAATCTCGGCTCACTGCAACCTCTGTCTCCCAGGTTCAAGCGATTCTCGTGCCTCAGCCTCCTGAGTAGCTGGGATTACAGGCAGCCACCATCATGCCTGGCTAATTTTTGTATTTTTAGTAGAGATGGGGTTTCATCATGTTGGACAGGCTGGTCTTGAACTCTGGGCCTCAAGCAATTCGCCTACCTTGGCCTCTCAAAGTGCTGGGATTATAGGCATGAGCCACCACACCCAGGCTTTCTGTAATTATTCTTAATCTAGAAAGTCCCTCCACCCCATGTCAAATTCCTTTATATCTTTCAGATTCAGTTCAAAAATGGACTCTCTCAATCCTTTGACTCTGAGCAGCCACAGTCCATTCTCCTTACTATAGAACTTACCAGAATATTAAACATACGCATTAATTTTGTAGTATATACACATGTAGTTATATATCTTTCTATGTCTGTATATATCTCACTTTCCTTTTCTAAGATAACTGTTCTTCACAAGCAGATCAGCAGCATGCCCTATTTTCCTACAGATCCTCCTGACAGCACTCCAATTATATATAAAAGTTGTATGTTTTGTTAATGTGTCATAATTACTTATACATTCCTAAACTTAAACAATGTCAAATATTCTTATGTATTTCATATATATATATATATATAAATATGCATATATACACATACACATTTCAGAGATTAGAGAGGTTTCAGGGCCAGTTCAAACAGGAGGAACCTGTTATTGAATTAATCAACAAGAAGTACCACAACGTAGGCCTAGAGCCAAGAGTTGCAAGCCAGGAAGGCAGACTATTAATGCATCAAGCAAGAGGCTACATGGGAGGGCTGAAAAGAGTCAAAGATCAACAAATAAGACAGGTATGAATACATAAGATAAAGCAAGGTTAACATGGAAAAGTAAAGAAAAGAACTGAAGAAATATTAAAATTGGATAAGAACACAATTCAGTAAATACTAAATTCTGTCAGGGGAATGGTTATGCACATAGTCCTAGCATTTTCTCCTGGGGTAGAGGTAACTGTTTAAAGGGACCATTTGTATCTCACTGTATTTGTGATTCCTATTTGACAGTCACTTTCACACCTATGTACAACCTGCTTCTGCTTAATAAACATAATACATTCTGCTTTTCCCTTTTCTTATTAGTGTTCACTTACTAGTTCCCTTCATGGATAGCTGTTCTTCCATTCTTTCTTTAAATAATGGTATTCCCTAGGTTTTGGGGTTTTTTTTTTTCTACTCCACACATCCTCCTTGACTAATTTTACATGCCCCGTATCTTTATACTATTTACTGTAAGGGAAAGCAGAGTTTCTTAACTTTATGCTTAAAACCCTCCTAGTTCCTTTTCCATTTCAGTCTTGCTAAATTAAGTGGTCAAATTGTAATACATTATTTGGGCCAAATATATGGAGGGGGCAGTGGCAAAATGAAGTGCTTTTCCCTGTGTATATCAGCCATTGTTTCAAGGCTTAATACATGTGCTGGGAAGAAGGAAGCAAGATTCTGCAACTTGGATTATAGCTTGTAAGGCAACGATACAACCCTGTCTTAGGCCTAGTGTAAAGAAAGGCCCCTCACCTTTGCTAGAGCCCTGAGCATGGGGATCAGGTACTTAAGTGGTATTTTGTTTGCCACAAATTACTATTTCTACCGTAATCTCCTAACTAGTCTTGTCCTCTACCAATTCAGTCTCCACACTGCAGCAGGAATAATTTTTTTTTTTTTTTTTTTTTTTTTTTTTATATATAGAGTCTTGCTCTTTTGCCCAGGCTGGAGTGCAGTGGCATGATCCTCACTCACTGCAACCTCCACCTCCTGGGTTAAAGCAATTCTCCTGTTTTAGCTTCCTAAGTAGCTGGGATTATATGCACGCGCCACCACGCCAGGTTAATTTTTGTATTTTTAGTACAGACAAAGTTTCACCATGTTGGTCAGGCTGGTCTCGAACTCCTGACCTCGTAATACACTTGCCTTGGCCTTCTAAAGTGCTGAGATTACAGGGGTAAGACACCGTGCCCGGACAATCTTTCTAAGATCAGTATTTTACTATATTGCAAACTTCCTTAAAGTCCTCCAATAGATTTTCAGTGATTCACATCTGAAGACCAGAGGCCTTAACATGGTGAATACGGTACTATCTGATCTGACCTTTGTCCACCTGTCCTCGCCCCCTCTCCCCTGGCTTCTTGCCAGGTATGCTGAACTACATGCAGCTACAGGAGCACTCCACGATTTTTCCTTGTTTATCTTTACATATGCTGGAGACATCCCTTCCATTCACAAATATTAAGTGCTTACCATGGGCCAGGTAATTTCTGGGGAATGCAGATAATGTATTGAATAAGACAGGGTTCCAGCCTTCAAGGAGCTTATACCTTGAAGTGTGCACATGGGTGTGCACATGTGTGTATGTGCATGCGTGCTAGGGAAGGAAGGGGGATGAAGGGACAAATAACAAGCACATACATAAAAGTCATATGGGGCCGGGCGCTGTGGCTCACGCCTGTAATCCTAGCACTTTGGGAGGCCGAGGTGGGTGGATCACCTGAGGTCAGGAGTTCAAGACCAGCCTGGCCATCATGGTGAAACCCCATCATTAAAAAGAAAAAAAAAAAGTCATATGGATATCTGAAGAGAGTCCTCAAGAACTCCCCAGGCAAAGGAACCAGCAAACACAAAAGCATGGTTGACTAAGGAATAGCAGAGAGACTGGATGGGGTAAAGTAGAGAAGGGAAAACGGTGAAACAATAAAATATGAGTGAAGCAGGGCCGGGCACCATGGCTCATGTCTGTAATCCCAGCACTTTGGGAGGCCAAGGCAGGTAGATCACCTGAGGTCAGGGGTTCAACACCAGTCTGGCCAACATGGTGAAATCCCGTCTCTACTAAATATACAAAAATCAGCTGGGTGTGGTGGTGGGCTCCTGTAATCCCAGCTACTCATGAGGCTGAGGTAAAGAATTGCTTGAACCCAGGAGGCGGAGGTCGCAGTGAGCCAAGATCGCAACACTGCACTCCAGCCTGGGCGACAGAGGGAGACTGTGTCTCGGGGAAAAAAAAAAAAAAAAGGGTGGGGGACAAATGCTCTAGGGCCCAAGTCATGGTAAGGACTTTGGAATTTGCTGTGTAGACCGACTATCTTGGGGCAGCAGTGGAAGCAGGGAAGGGAGAGGCTACTGAAGAAGCTACGGCAGCTCTTCAGGTGAGAAAGCGCTGGAGGTACAGGTGACTACACCAGGCTGTATTGTGAAGGAAGAGCTCACGGGACCAAGAATAATAAGACTCAGGACTCCCAGGACACTGAGAGGGAAACAGGAAAGTTAGGGATCATGCCTAGGTTTCCAGTCAGAAGTCTGAGTGCTGGCAGCAGTCACCAAGAAGAGGAAGACCAGGAAAGTGGCAAGTCTGAGGGAGAATTCTGTTTCAGGTATGTTTGTGATGGCTGAGATGCCCTAATAGAGTTGCAGGAAGATATTGAAATACTAGGTTGTATTTATCATTCTGGAGATCTGGGGAAGGTCAGAGCTACAGACAGGCATTTGGGAATCAGCAGCATGTGGGTTTTATTTAAAGCTGAAGAACTGAAAGGAATCACTTGGACACTGAAATATGTGGAGGTTAAAAATAATAATATCAGGAGAGTACAGTGTTCTTGAAGCCAAAGGAAGCAAGTACTTCAGGGAGGAGTGAATCATAATTGTGAAAAATAATTTGAGGACTAAAAACTTATTCCTGATTATGGCGAGATGGAGGTTGTTTGGGGTTTACAGTGCTTGCAGTGGCATCATAAGGAAGAGGGCCCAACTGCAGGGCACGGAGGAAACAATGGGAAGCGAGAAAATAGAAACATTAAGAGTAGAAACCCTTAAAACAGTTTTTAAAGGAGAGTAAGAAAATGAGACATGGGGAGCTTTTATTTAACAGATATAATTACCTATCAAAAGTTCATTATCAAAACTCATTCCAACTCTGAAGTGCCAGTATTTTAGTCCTGAAATCATGTTTTTCACTGAAGCAGACGTGAGTTTTGGATTGCGGACATGCTAACTCTTTCTTATGATCTGTTTAAAATTTTTTAGAGGCCTACAAATAGGTTTCCTGAGGTACAGTTCAACCTTTGCTTCCTCCCAGAGTCAACCCCACCCCAGCTACCTAATGAACAAGGTTATACCTAGGTCAGAAGTTGAGAAACCAGAATTATCTTGCTGATAGCCACTGCCTTGACCAGTTCCTGCTATTAGATCTAGACTCTCTTACCTGGACTCTTACTATACCTGGAGAGTGTTTCTTCAGCCTCCTCTCTCCAGATGATTTTATTTGCTCCCACACCTGCTATATGTATTACTATCCTGAAAAATACTTTACAGATTTCTTTCCAACTGCCTGCTAGAATTTCCACTTAAGTATCTTTCTTTTTAAATTCAGCCTGTCCAAATCTGAACCCAGAGCATTCCTTTTCAAATCTTTTTTTAATGTTTTCCAGTTCAAAATGACATCGTCATCTTTTCAGTTACTTTGCCATAAATTCTTAGTTTTATCTCAGAATTTTCTCTTCCCTAGGCAGTCATCAAAATCTTTGTTTTTTTTTTTTTTT
>NW_016107983.1:27569-39736 GCF_001604975.1 Cebus imitator | reverse complement strand
TTTTTTTTTTGAGAGACAGGGTCTTGCTCTGTTGCCCAGGCTGGAGTTCAGTGGTGCCATGATAGCTCACTGCAGCCTCAAACTCCTGGATTCAAGCGATTCTCCCACCTCAGCCTTCTGAGCAGCAGGAACTATAGGTGCACACTGCCAAGCTTGGCTAATATTTTTATTTTTTGTAGAGACAGGGTCTTGTTTTGTTGCCCAGGTTGCAAATTCTCTTAAATCTCATCACTAAAATGTCTTTAACAAGTCATCATGAATGTCTAAGTTGGGGATCTCCTTACTGTAGAGTGACTTGCTCCTGATCCTTAAGCCATTCCTTTGACCTGTTTCTCACCTTTCCAGTATTATTTCCCACTGGATTTATCCTTCTTAACACACAGAATTGTTCTTATTTCAAAAAGAATCGGTCACTCCTTATTTACTAATTTGCCAAATATTTAAAAACACCTACTATGTATTAGGCTCTATCCTAGGCATCAGTAATCCACAGTTCACTATGGATCTAATAATTAAAAGGAACAGCTGATTTCTTCAGGGAGTTTACAGTTTGACATTAGAAATAAAGTATCAATAGGTAATCACAATACTATGTGACTATTTTTACAACAGAAACATAAGCTAGAAATGGATGTGAATATGAGCATATCCAACTATCCTTAGATAGTGAGGGTGCAGATAGAAAAGGGGTACAGCAGGTGACTGCTGGAGTGTTTTGTAAGAACTGACATATAAGATGGGATGTGAATGGAATCGTCTGCCATAGGCTAGATGAAGAGGTAGCATGAGGGCCGAAGGCAGCACCCAAATCTGAATGCAAGCCAGTTTTCCAGACTTATTTGCTTAAGTATCTATCCCTACCTTACCCTATAACTAGTTAGAATAATTAAAGCTCCACCTATCCAAATGTCACTTGCATTTGCAGTCTCATAAGGTTTCCTAGAGTCAGAGAACTCAGGGAGCAACCTGCTGGGAATTATATATAAACCGTGATGGGGGTAGTATTGCATATTTGTAAACATCCTCCATAATGTTTGTGTTGGTGGTAAAGAGAAAAGCTGTTCTAGAAATTTTGTTGTGGTAACTCTTATTTTTAAAGCTTTTAACATAGAAATTTTCAGCATATGAAAAGTAGTGTGAATTGTACAATGAATCTCCAAGCCAGCTTCAATAACCACCAACACTGTTCTATTTATAACTTATTATGGGCTGAATTGCGTCACTCAAAAAAGATATGAGGGAACTCCTAACTTCCAGGACCTAAGAATGTGACCTTATTTTAAAATATGGTCTTTGCAAAGACCATATTTTAAATCTAATTAAGATGAAGTCATTGGGGTGAGCACTAATTCAATGTGACTGCTGTCCTTGTAAAATGGGGAAATTTGGACACAGGCATCCAGAGGGAAAGATGATGTGAAGACACTGGGAGAACACAGTGTGAAGACAGGCACAGATAGGACTGATGCAGCTGCAGGCCATGGAGCATCTCCAGTCTGGCCATCACTACAAACTAGGAAAAGGCAAGGAAGAACTCTACCCAGTCTCAGAGGGAGTAGCGCCTTGTGAATATCCTGATTTTGACCTGCAGCACTGTGAGACAACAGATCTCTACTGTTTTAAGCCACGAAACTTGTGGTACTTCAGTATGGAGCCCTAGCAAACTAATACAAACCCTTACATCTCTTCCACTAGATTATGCTAAAGCAAATCCCAGACAGCAATTATTTCATCTGCAAAAACATCAAAACTGCTCTTACCACATCCATCAAAATTAACATTATTGCTCACAATTACTTTTGCCCTTAGGATATATAGCTCTAATAAGTCAAATTGCTACAAGGTAAAGGCAATTCAAGTAATACTTTCTGTGGCTAAGCCACCAACCTGGAACATAATTAGGGTTCTTTGTTTCATTTTGCTTTCAATATGAAGGGGGCACTTTCTCATTTTTGTTTAATTTTGTTTTATAATTTTATAAAACATTTTTATAGTTCTGAAGTCAAAATTATGAAACCTCAAAAAGTTCTAGATTCTATCTCTGTTCCATTCTTTTTCTTCCTTCACCTTGTAGATAACCACTTTTATTAATCTCCTTTATTTTTTGATTTTATCTTTCTAAAAATATATAATCATGCGCCGCTTAATGACTAGGATATGTTCTGAGATATGCGTTATTAGTAATGTTGTCCTGTGCAGTCATCACAGAGTACACTTACACAAACCTAGACGGTATAGGCTACTACACACCTAGGCTATATGCTATAGCCTATTGCTCGTTGGCTACACCCCATACAGCATGTTACTAAACTGAAAACTGTAGGCGACTGTAACACAATTCTAAGTATTTGCGCATCTAAACATATTTAAACATAGAAAAGGGACAGGAAAAATACAGTGTTACCATCTAAGGGACCAACATCATATATGCAGGCCATCACTGATTGCAACATTATGTGGTCCATAACAGTATAAGCAAATACACACACATTTTTCTTCGTATGCACTACCCACCTTTCTTAGATAACAGTGCTATACTTACTGTTCTGTTCTGTACTTGTTCTCACATTCTGGAGATCAGCCCACAGTGGAATTTATACAGGTCTTCCTCATTCCACTTTACAGCTGTGTGGATATACCACAGTATATTATCTTGGAGTACCTTAGGTTTAGTTCTAGGCCCCCAATTCTTCTCACTCTGCATCTTTCCACAGGAAACTTCAATTGTAGACTCATCCTCTAAGAAAGACATCTCCTGTACTCAACTCCCCCTTACAGCCAGCCTACTCAAAATAGCACCTTAGATGCCTCAAAGTCAACACACCTGAAACCAAACCCACGATTTTTCCCTCCGACCTGGTCAACCCCTTGTCTCTGTAAATGGCACCAGTTCTGAATCAAAACCTTAAGAGTTAATCTTAACACTTCTCTATTCCTCAGCCTCCTCATCTCATCAATTACCAAGACCTGTTTATTCTGCCACCTAAACCTGCCTCATATTCCTCTACTTTGCCCCGTCTACTGCTACTGTCCCATCATAAGCCTTGCCTCCAATGTTACCTGCCTCTCCTAATTTTCCTTATAGTACACTTTACCTGTCTTCCCTATGGGTTCATTTCTCTGGCTTACCTGAAATGCTGGGGTTCCTCAAGATTCGGTCTCATGCTCTTTCTTACTCTTACTGTAATATGAACACTCTCCCTAGGCTAAATCACTCTCCCCCATTATTTTAGTTCCCTTATAATTAACCAGGGTCTCCCAAATTTACATTTCATGCTCAGTCTATACTTTGAGATACAGTACCCCAAAATCAATACTACTTGTCATCACCATTGGGATAACTAGGTCAACCAAAAACAACTCAATTTAATTCCTCTAAAACCAGATTTATATTATCTCCAAATCTGATCTCCTTCTAGTGTTCCTATCTCATTGAATGACATCACCAACCATGACAGAACAAACCAGAAATCAAGCAAGCATCCCTGACAACAATCCCATCTCCCTTTAGTTCGTTTGTTTTTATTTTCCTTCTTTTTCTTTTTTTTTTTTTAGACAGAGCATTGCTCTGTCACCAGGCTGGAGTGCAGTGGTGCAATCTCAGCTCACTGCAACCTCTGCCTACTGGGTTCAAGCCATTCTCCTGCCTCAGCCTCTGCAGTAGCTGAGACTACAGGCACGCACCACTGCGCCCAGCTAATTTGTGTATTTTTAGTAGAGACGGGATTTCACCATGTTGGCCAGGATGGTCTCAATCTCTTGACCTTGTGGTCTACCCACCTCTGCTTTCCAAAGTGCTGAGATTACAGGTGTGCGCCACCATGACCAGCCTTTGTTTTTATTTTCTTTACCGCCCCATCTCCTTTATCTTCCATGTCTAACAGAAGTCCTGCTGGCTTTATCTCCCAGATACCTCTGGGACTGGTTCACTTCTTTCTGTCCCTAACACCGCTAACCTAGTTCAAGTTATTCATGCATTCATTGTATAACTGGAAGCCTACTCTGGCCAGGGACTGTTTTAGGTTTTCAGAAATTCGAGTGAATGAAAGAGACAACACCTTCTACAGCAGCTAATGATGCAAAGAAAGATACAGATCATGAAGAAATAGGTACTATTACATAGTGCTAAGCACAGGGAGGGAAAATAAAGCATGCCAAAGAGACAGTGTGGGGACTGGAGGGCCATGTGTCAGACGAGCTGTGCCTGTGTGAGTAGAAGCCTGCGCAGCACAAGGAAGTGAGCCACATGGGCACATGACTGCCACAAAGAACAGTCCCAGACAGAAAAAAGCAGTGGCAGAGGCCCTAAGTGGAGGCCTGCTTGAACCTCCGACAAACTGCAGGGCTGCCAAGGGTAATTAGAGGCCTCGAATAAAAGGCAGGGTAGAAGTAGTTGAGGGTGAAGAGGTAGCCAGGGTCAGACCATGTAGTGTATTTCTCCCTCAGAAGTGTTAAAAAGACAGACAAGTGTGGTTCCCATATCAAAAAATCTCAACTTTCTTCAGAGAGGAGAAAGCTTTCCCTAGCACAGGGGCTGTGGAGACCGAGGCTGCCTGCCCTGCAGCTCCTCACTGGGCCCATGGCACAGCAGGCTATCACTGAGTCATCTGGACCTGACAAGCCCTGGCACTGCAGCCGTCAGCCTTTCCACATGGGCTGCATGCTGGTGCCAGCAGAACACAGCCTGGGCCTGTCCTGGGCTACTTATGGCTCCTCAGAGCCTGTGCTTGGCTCTCAAGCACCAACCAAACCTTGTGACAGAGCCCGTGGCTCTCTTGGGTGCCTGTTCTGCCTTCTCCTCACTGGCTTTGCTTCTCCAGACCTTCACAGACACCATTTCTTAGGCGGAGCAATTCTTCATATTCTCGGATCCTGGGCCTTTCCTCAGGGAAGCCTTTGCTGATGCCACCTGTCTGCTCTGTGCTCTCACAGCACCGAATGTCTTTCCCACATGGTCCTCAGCGGGACATGTCCTTCTATGCCTTGTGTGCAAAGAGTGTGTTCACCCTGTTCCCTCACTAGATCATGTGCTCCAGAAGTGTAAGACCTGTGTCCCTTTCTGCCCAATTCTATACTGCCAGCGCTCAGCACGGATCGCTCATCACTGACCAAAGGACAGCAAAGCCATGGGTAAGGGTTCATCCTTGATCACCCAGAGCCAGAACTCCCCAGTTCAGCAGCTCTCAGTCCCCAACTGCCACGATGGCCCCTTCCCGTTTCTCTCCTCTAATTACTTCTTGGACTCTGTCACCAATTCCTCCTGCTTAAGTGCCTCACAAATGCTGATTTCCTGGGATTTGGGCCTCTGCTCAGCCCCCTACCCAGCCAGCTCTAGGCTTCCAATGCCCCTGGCATGCTGATGTCTCCCTGACTTCCCTTGAGTGTTGGCACTGTCCTGGCCTGTCACTTATACACCTGCCCACTAGCAATCTCCACCTACTTCACTTGCATCTCAAGTAAAATTCATCTCACACTCAACTCCTCCTGTACTCTGATCATGCAGGTGCCTCCTCATCCCTCACGAACCATGGCAAGTACCTTTGTCTGGTACCTTCCACCTCCTGCCTCCCTCCACGACTGCAATTGCTCTGCAAGGCTTCCTGCCTCTTGTTTTGCTTCACTTTTTTTTTTTTTTTTTTTTTTTTTTTTTTTTTTTTTTTTTTTTTTTTTTTTTTTTTTTTTTTTTTTTTTGGCAAGATCTTACTCTGTCACCCAGGCTGGAGTAATGTGGTGCAACTGTGGCTCACCAGAACCCACATCCCAGGTTCAAGTGATTCTCCTGCCTCAGCCTCCTGAGTAGCTGGGATTACAGACGCCCATCACCACGCCTGGTTAATTTTTGTATTCTTAGTAGATATGGGGTTTCATCATGTTGGCCAGGTTGGTCACAAACTTCTGACCTCAAGTGATCCACCCACCTCGGATTCCCAAAGTGCTGGGATTACAGGCATGAACCACCACGCCTGGAGTTTTGCTTCACTTTCAGTCATGATGCTTCCAAAGTGACCATTCTTATAAATTCAAATCACATTAAGAATGTCATGAATATATTCTCTTTGCGAAAAATTAAAACGTTACATATAAATAACATTCTCTTTCATGGGACCCATCCTCGATCCTATTCCAAGTGTAACTAACGTCACCAGCTAAGTGTGTCCTCCTTAATATTCTCCCTGGGCTTATGTGCACATTACACATGCATATAATTTTCATTAAACATAAATGGTGACATCGTAACAATGCTCTGTAACTTGCAGGGAGCTCTGTGCATGTCCCTGTGCTCTTGTTTTCAGGGTGGTGATGCTTGCCAGAGGAACGACACACTGCTGTTCTCACACTGACGGAGGCTCAACTGTTTCTAATTCAGACCAATTTTTCTAAGATACCAAAGACCATATGATTCCCTGCCCAACTCCTTCAATGATTTCCAGGGCTCCATGGGACAGTTTCCACCTCTCAGAACTGTGCCAAAGCACTCACCACGTGGCCTTTTCCTAGCTTTCTAGGCTACTTCCTTCCTTACCTCCTCCTTTTCCCAAATATACACCCTGAGCTCAGCCAGAGTGAATTATTCGAAATTCCTTAAATATTCTATGTTTGCTTAACCGATATATGAAAACACAGCCCTCTCCTGAAACAACAGGAAGAGCAAGAAGAGATTCTGGGATATTCATGGTGAAGTGATTACATGGGAATAATCGCATCTAAGAGCCTGGGCTTCCCCTTCCTCACCACTTCCGAAGGTCTGAGAATCCTCAAGGGAGTTTCCCAACCAACACTTCCGGCTGTACCTCCTCTCATTAACCAGAGAGTTGCCTGCCACGATTCCCGGGCACCTTGGGCCACCCACTTACCTAGACAGGGGCCGCCAGAACTGTCTTTCTCCACCTTCCAGGGGTCTTCTCCTTGCTGCAACAGGGAGATCACTTTTGGTTTGGTAAATGGGAGCCCTGCACACAGATAAAAAAGCAAAATCAGGCTTTTTGTTTTGATAGTTATCCCAAATTTAAACACAAAACTCATAGGATGGTACAAAGAGCTTCCGTGTAGTGCTTAAGTTGTGCCCCCAGGAGGTAAGGGGGTAGGGTAAGGAAAAGACAAGTGACTTGTAGGACAGGACTTTGGTATAATTAACTATATGGTAACAAAATACAATATACATGCCATATTTGTAATTAATAGGGTGCTATTAGCTTTCTATAGAAGAAGGAATGTTAGATATAGAGACTGATTAAAATTTTTAAGTAGGTTATCTATGAAAAGGATTATGTACACGTAGTTTGTTTAAAAGGAGAAAACACTATCTGATTTCCTTTTAAGGATGGCAACATTCAGCAAACTATGGGCATGGGCCAAATCCAGATCACTGCCTGTTTATGTATGGCCTTGTACAAAGAATGGTGGACAAAAAGAGAAATGTGTTAGAGGCACCATTTTGCAGCCCACAAAGCCTAAAATCTTTACTATGTGGCTTTTTATAGTCAAAGTTTGCTGATCCCTGGAAAAAACAAGTGGGAAAGGCAAGTGGTAGACCTAGAATCTGAATGAAGCCCTCCTTGAGATGAGCAAACTACAGAACAATCATTGGTAAATGATGCCTGAAACATGAATAAACTCTGAATGTGCAATTACATGAAGGGAGGGGAATGATTATCAATACCACCTCTTCCATTCCCAGACACAGGGTCAATTCCATGCCTGTAAGGAGGAGTATGTTTTTAATATTTATTTATAAAGATCTGATTTGTACAATCCTCAAACTCAGCTCAAGTTTTTCAGTGACCAACAGCTTTTATTCAGGGTAGGGCGTGCTGAGATAGCCCAACTTTTGAATTCTGTTTCCAGAAGGGAAATTTCCTTACCCAGTGAGGCCAGGTTCCTATAGTTCTCCAGCATTACATCCCGGTACAAGTTTCTCTGAGAAGGAGCCAGCTTCCTCCACTCCTCCCGGGAAAAGAGCACAGCCACATCCTCGAACGTCAGTGACACCTGTAAGGACAAGCTGTTCCAGCTCACCCAGGACCACCCTCAGAGTGAAGAGGGCAGCAGTGGGGAAGACAAGCTACCCAAGAAATGCTTCTGATACTATTCAAGCTTCTGAAGGTTCCAGGTCATTCATTTAATGAACAATTGGCCAGTAACAAAGATACATTGAGCAGCACACAGTGAGAGCCAGGCCTTGTCCAGCCACTGTAAGGGATGGGTAGAGGGATTATGGCTATCAGAGGAAATGTTAATTAGAATATTCTTTCTGATGGTGATTTGATAATACATATTAGAAGCCTTAAGTATCAATTACTCTATTTGTACTGTAAAGAACAGTGCAATAAAGTACACAAACATATTCATGTTTGTAAGAGCAAAAAAACCAGGAACAATCTAAATACTTAATGATGGAGGTTAAGTTAAATAAGGAACTCTCTGTGTGCTTTACGCAAGCTTAAGGAGAGTAACGATGAAAAGTAAAATAGCTGTAATTTATTGAAGGCTTTCTACGGGCCAAGTACTGTTCTAAGAGCTTTATGTTAATTTGCAGTGTATAACCTTTAATATTTACAACAATTCTATGAAGCAGGTACTTTTACTGTTGCCACTTTACACAAGAGAAAAAGTCACAGACAGGATAAGAAATTTGTCCAGGTCACAGAGTCACTGACCAGCTTTGTGACTTTGAGACAGAGTTTGGCCCTTGTTGCCCAGGCTGGAGTGCAATGGCATGATCTTGGCCCACTATAACCTCCGCCTCCTGGGTTCAAGTGATTCTCTTGCCTCAGCCTCTCAAACAGCTGGAATTACAGACACCCGCCAACATGCCTGGCTAATTCTTGTATTTTTAGTAGAGACGGGATTTCACCATGTTGGCCAGGCAGGTCTTGAACTCCTGACCTCAGGTGATCTGTCTGCCTCAGGCTCTCAAAGTGCTGGGACTACAGGCGTGAGCCACTGCAGCCAACCGACTTGTACAAATTTTTTTATCCTCTCTGTGACCGTGTTTTTTCCTGTGTAATTCAAATCCAGGCAGATGTCTGACTGAGCCTCCATTCTTAACTACTCTGTAAAACTGCCTTTTAATGTCTGCCCCTTAGGGTTAAGAAATAAAGATGAACAGTGATGATGATTGCACAACAATGTGAAAGTACTTTAAATGCCACTGAATTATACACTTAAAAAAATTAAAACGGTAGGCCCGGCGCGGTGGCTCACACCTGTAATCCCAGCACTTTGGGAGGCCGAGGTGGGCGGATCACGAGGTCAAGAGATCAAGACCATCCTTGTCAACATGGTGAAACCCCGTCTCTACTAAAAATACAAAAATTAGCTGAGTGTGGTGGCGTCTGCCTGTACTCCCAGGTACTCAGGAGGTTGAGGCAGGAGAATTGCTTGAACCCGGGAGGCGGAGGTTGCAGTGAGCCGAGATCGCACCACTGCACTCCAGCCTGGCGCCTGGCAACTGAGTGAGACTCTCTCAAAAAAAAAAAAAAAAATTAAAACGGTAAATTTTCTGTTATATATATTTTGCCACAATTTAAAAAAAGGCTAAAATGGTAAAATACATACATGCATACACACACAAATAAATGCGTATAGAAAATGATTCGGGCTGTGTACAGTGGCACACACCTGTAATCCAGCATTTTGGGAGGCTGAGGGGGGTGAATTACCTGAGGTCAGGAGTTCAAGACCAGCCTGGCCAACGTGGTGAAAACCCGTCTTTACTAAAAACACACAAAAAAGACGGGTGTGGCGGTGCTCGCCTGTAATCTCAGCTATTTGGGAGGCTGAGGCACGAGAACTGCTTGAACCCAGGAGGCAGAGGTTGCAGTGAGCTGAGACCGTGCCACTGCCTGGGTGAAAGAGCAAGACTCCAAAAAAAGAAAAAACCACCATACAAATGGGGAGGGTGGGTGGTTCTCCACACAGAACCTACCACTCATGGCGGCGGACCAGCTCCTCTAAGGGAAAAGGACTTGGGTGCCATTCTGGCTGAAGATGGTTCCGGGTGAGGAACTTCAATTAGTGGGAAAATCTATCCACTGGGATCTGAAAGGGCAATGAGCTCACCTGGGGCCTCGCTTCCCGCTGCCCAGCAGCCATGTCCTCTTCCTGGGCTCTTCCCTGACGAGCGTGCTGTCTTCAGAAGGCGGATCTGAGGAAAAAAAAAGGGCCAAGAGGGAGCCCTTTCTTGGTTTCCAGCCCTGGAATCCTCAGCTCTGAAATCCAACCCCGTGCGCCCTCAGAGGGAGGAGCCAAGAGCCCGCGAAGAAGCAGCGCTGGACCGCCCGTCCGGGCCCAGGTCTCGTGGGTTCTGGGCTTCCAGAGCGGACGCTGGACCCGCGGCGGCAGCAACAAGCTGAGCCCAATAGGGCCAGGGCCCGCCCGGAGCCGCTGAGTCCCTCGACGCCAGATGGCACTGCCAACACCCACTGCACCGCTCAGGAAACTGAGGCAGCGCCAGGGCACCTGCCCCGTTCACGCCCTGGCGAGGCAGAACCGGCATTCCCAACACGACAGCCCCGGGGACGACTTCCCTCCACTCCGAGCCTTTTTCCACCCGGTTCCTCTGCCTCCCGCCAAGGAATCACCTCCTGACTTCCACAGAAAACGGCTTTGAAGAGAAAAGCGATAGGTGTCCTGAGTAGGGAGGGGCGGCACCGCTGGAGACAAACACGGAAACCGGGGACCCCGCTGCGTCCGCCCTGCGCTCGGGGTCCTGGCGCCCGAGTCCGCGAGGCCCACACGGCGCGGACAGGGCGGACCCTGGAGTAAATGTCTGTCCCCGCATCCACTGCTGGCGGCTGCGAGCCCGACGCGGGGGCACCGGCAGTGGCGCGGAGCGGTCCGCTGGGGGGCAAGAGTCCAGGGCCCGTGACAGACGCGAGGGTGCCCGCCCGCGCCCACAAAGGCCCTCGGAACCCCGGCGACCGCAGGCCGTCCCCGCGCCCGGCGCCGCCTCCTCCCGGCCAGCACGCCTCTGTCGCTCACCTCCCTAGACTCGGGCGTTCCCGGGCCTCGCCTCCCGGCCGCGCTCCGCAGGCGGGAGGCTCAGGAACCAACCGGCCCGGCTACAGCCGCGCCACTCGGCTCCGCCCCGGCGGCGTCAGGGCGACCTCAGGCCCAGCGGCGCGCCAGGGATCCGGGGCAGGGGGGCGAGGGGGGCGCTGAGGCCTCTGGGAAATGGAGTCCACGGGAGGACGCTGGCATTCTGGGAAGTGTAGTTCCACGCGTTTGAGGCGGGGTCCTGGCTGAGCCGTTAGGCGCCAACACGCCACGAGAGGGCCCCTGTGAGCTGTCGGGCCTCGGGTTCCTGGTTCTTCCGAAGAGAAGGGGAGGTTCGCAGAGGAAGTAACTTGCAACTCTGCGTCTATGTGAATTTTGGAGAGGGCGTGGGCGGCACCAGACAACCGCCCAGAATAGACCCGTTTCCCCTCAGATATTAACCAGAGAGGCAGTGAGCACCTGCAGTGAGCCAAGCACAGTTGCAAGTGGTTTCAAATGTATCAGTGAATGAAACAAACGTCATTGCCGTGGAGAACATTTTTTGTGGGGTAGGAAGCAGACAATAAGCCGTAAACATAAAGCATTTTGGGGGATAAATGTGACGGGACAAAGGGTATCACTTGACGTCAGGAGTTCAAGACCAGCCTGGCCAATACGGTGATAACCCCATCTCTACTAAAAATCCAAAACTTAGCTGGGCATGGTGGTGCACACCTGTAGTCCCAGCTATGCAGTGAGTTGAGATTGCACCACACCACTGCACTCCAGCCTGGGCGACAGAGTGAGACTCCATCTAAAAAACAAACAAACAAAAATACTAAAAGAAAGTACTTTTCTGTTTACCCAAACTATGAAAATCATGGATTCATTATAAAATGCTTACACAGTATATGGAGTGAAGAAACATGTACTAGAGAAATAAGTTCAGCAGAAACACTGATTATTCATAAATGCTATTTTGTGTACATATGCACATTTGTGTGTATGAACCAAAAATAGAATCACACTTCTCATATGATTTATTTTATTTTATTTTATTTTTTGTCTTATTTGGCAGACTGTGTTCATTCATGAACATCGGCCTACTGGCTCAACCACAGAGATATCTAAGCAGGCTCCGGTGTTTACAGTCCTGGTATGCCACTTTCTTTTTCTTTTTTTTTTTTTTT
>NW_016107983.1:25370-26939 GCF_001604975.1 Cebus imitator | reverse complement strand
AAAAAAAAAAAAAAAAAAGGCCAGGTGCAGTGGCTCATGCCTGAAATCTGAGCGCTTCAGGAGGCCGAGGTGGGCAGATCATGAAGTCGAGATCTTTTGATCACGAGATCAAGAGATCAAGACCATCCTGGCCAACATAGTAAAACCCTGTCTTTACTAAAATACAAAAATTAGCTGGATGTAGTGTCACGCGCCTGTAGTCCCAGCTACTCGGGAGGCTGAGGCAGGAGAATTACTTGAATCCAGGAGGCGGAGGCTGCAGTGAGCCAAGATCGTGCCACTGCACTCCAGCCTGGGGCCTGGTGACAGAGCAAGACTCTGTCTCAAAAAAAAATAAAGTAAAATAACTACTCAAGACTGGGTAATTTATGAAGAAGAGAGCTTTAATTGACTCACAGTTCCACATGCTCAACAGGAAGGCCTCAGAAAACTGACAATTATGGTGGAAGGGGAAGGGGAAGCAAGCACATCTTACCATGGAGGAGCAGGAGAGAGAGCAAAGGGAGAGTGCTATTCACGTTCCAAACAACCCCATCTCAGGAGAACTCACGCACTATCATGAAAACAGCATGGGGGAATCCCCAGGCCCCTCCCTCAACATCTGGGGATTACCATTCAAGATGAAATTCTGGTGGGGACACAGAGCCAAATCATATCACAAGTAGACCTCAATAGCCCACTGGAAATCAGCTTAGGAAGTAATGAGAAGGGAACAGAATCAATATACTTCTGATTTAATCACTCCCACTTATGCTATCTAAAATGTGAATTATACATACAGAAAGCCAATTAGAACATATAGATTATATGTATAGAACACATGATTATAAAGATCATACCCCTAAAACCATCCACCCAAGCTGAGAATTGGCCCCTTACTGACATCCAGTACAGTTATCCCTAGGTATCAACAGGGGATTGGTTCCAGGACACCCATGGATACCAAAACCTGATGATGCTCAAGTCCTCATTATAAAATGGCATACTATTTGCACATAACCTATATATATCCTCCTACATATTTCAAATCATCTTTGGATTATTTATAATACCTAATACAGTATAAAGCTCTGAGTTTATCCTATGTAGCCTCTATTATTTTGAGGTATATTCCTTCCATACCAAGTTTGTTGAGGGATTTTATCTAAAGAGATGTTGAATATTACTGAATGCTTTTCAACATCTATTGAAATGAGTATGTGACTTTTGTTCTTAGTTCTGTTAATATAATGTATCATATGTATTGATTTAGGTATGTTGAACCATCCTTGCATCCTGGGATTAATCTTACTTGATTATGGTGAATGATCTTTTTAATATGTTGTTGAATTCAGCTTCTTTGTATTTTGTTGAGGATTTTTACATCTATGTTCAACAGAGATACTGGCTGTAGTTTTCATTGCTGTTGTTTCTTGTTAATGGACAGCTATATGGTTATACCAGAGGATTATTTATTCCAGTCTTCTCTGTCTGGCTTATTTTGATTCTTACTGGATATGTTTACTTAAAGATTCTTTGTAATTTACCTGTTGAGAGTTTCTTCCCACTCTGCACCCACCCCCCCACCCC
>NW_016107983.1:22976-25180 GCF_001604975.1 Cebus imitator | reverse complement strand
CCCACCCCCAGCAACTAGGTCTCTGCCTTCCTTTTAGCATTAGATGGTGCTGTAAGACCAGGTTTGCCTTGGTTCTGGTCAACTGCTGCTAGTCTTAAATGGGGGAGGTTCCAAAAGGATATGCCAGTAGTGTAGGAAGGCTGGCCAGGGACTCATGACCAGGGAAGCTGTGACATGAACCTGTTACAGTATAATGTGGATGGACAGCCACTTGGATTTGGCCAAGTTACTAAGCAAGGTTTCCAAAGCTGGGAATGGTAGTCCTGCCTCCCCCTTTATCTCTGGCTGTCCTCAGGGATACTTCTTCCTTGAGGAATTTTTTGATGCTTCCTGTGGGTTGGCAGGGACAGATCTCCTGCCAAGGAACCCAGGATGGTGAGAAGGCTGGTTGTCCATGTTGGTCTCACTTTTCCCAGTGTAGAAGTCGTGAGTAGGGGGAGATTTTCCACACGCTTGGTGCAGGCAGATGGAGGGAGAGGTGTTGTTCAGTTCTCACACTATCTGCTTGGAGTTTCTCACTTTTCCATGGCCCCAAGAATTGTCTCCTCCTCATATTTGAATTCAGAGATATTGCTGGTGATAATCTTGGTGCTCTATATTTGTTTGCTGGTGGGGGGAGAGAATCAAGCCAGTTGCTTCTACACTGCCATTTTGGAACCATAAGTTTCTACAGATGGGCATTTGTGTTGCTTCCAGGTTTTAGGTATCAAGAACCATGTTAAAACAATATAGCAGGCTGGGTGCAGTGATCCCAGCACTTTTGGAGGCTGAGGCCAGCAGATCACAAGGTCAGGAGTTTGAGACCAGCCTGGCCAATATGGCAAAAGCCCATTTCTACTAAAAATACAAAAATTAGCTGGGTGTGGTGGCGCATGCCTATAATCCCAGCTACTCAAGAGGCTGAGGCAGGAGAATTGCTTGAACCTGGGAGGCAGGGGTTGCAGTAAGCCAAGATGGCACCACTGCACACCAGCCTGGGGACAGAGCAAGACTCTGTCTCAAAATATACATATGTATATGTACATATACATACATATATATATACACGTATGTATATATATATGTGGATTCGTGTCTTTGTAGGAAGAGACATGAGGATTGCTTTCTCTCTCTGCTTTCCACCCTGTGAGGATCCTATGAGAAGATGACCACCTGAAAGCCAGGACTGGGACCCTCACCTGACACTGGATCTTCAGACACTATGGTATTGGACTTTCCACCCTCCGGAGCGGGGAGCAGTAAGTGTTGTGTAAGCCACCCAGTCTGTGATAGCCTCAATGACTAAGACTGGCACAGACAGAAACAGCTCTGAGAAAAGTCTGTTCCTTGCAGCCAAAGGAAGAAGGGTGGCCTAATACAGAGAACCTTGTTGGTAGTATCCACCCTACTCCAACCGGAAACCAGCAGAAAACCACACTTCCCACTCATCTGATGCTCTGAAATCCAGAAGGAAGTAGTGCATCTTTCTCGAGTACAAAGAAAAAAAGAATTATGAACCATGAATTCTGTATCTGGCAAAAAGTATCACTCTGGAATGAAAGGGAAACAAAAATATTCTCAGACAAAAGATAACTAAGAGTATTTGTTACTAGCAAACATACCCTTAAAGTCTAACTAAAGGAAGCATTCTAAAGTACTTGGTAATAGAAAAAGGCATGGCACTGCAGGAAGGAAAAAAGAACATTGCAATGAGTAAAAATAGGGATAAATGAGTGTGTGATCCTGCTTATGAGCTTCCGAAATCATAGTATGTGGGAAGCAAAAAGTGTAACACCATTTGATGTGGACTCAGTGTATATGGAGGAGATACTTGAGATAATTTTATTTAAAAAGTGGGAGGCGGGGTACCTACATGGAAGTAAGGTGTCTGCACTTTGCCAACTGTGACGAGTCATATACATGTATTGTTATCCCTAGGACGACCACTTAAAAAGCTATACAAAGTAGAAAACTCAAAATACTATAAATGCATCCAGATGGAATTCTTTTTTTTTTTTGAGACGGAGTTTCGCTCTTGTTACCCAGGCTGGGGTGCAATGGCACGATCTCTGCTCACCGCAACCTCCGCCTCCTGGAGGCGTTCAGGAAATTCTCCTGCCTCAGACTCCTGAGTAGCTGGGATTACAGGCACGCACCACCATGCCCAGCTGATTTTTTGTATTTTTAGTAGAGACGGGGTTTCACCATGTTGACCAGGATGGTCT
>NW_016107983.1:12504-22514 GCF_001604975.1 Cebus imitator | reverse complement strand
AAAAAAAAAAAAAAAAAAAAAAAAAAAGAAAACAAAATCCTTTCTCCGTTATTAATCAAATGGCTTATCGTAGACAAGATCATGAGCCTATCTGAACGTCCTTTTTTTCATTTTGTTTTTGAGACAGTCTTGTTCTGTCACAGAGGCTGGAGTGCAGTGATGTAATCACAGCTCACTGTAGCCTCAAACTTCTGGGCTCAAGTGATCTCCTGCCTTGGCCTCCCAAAGTGCTGTGAAGGTCTTCTAAGGATTTTTTTTTTTTTTAGCTGAGAGTAACAATAGCTTCAAAAAACACGTTGCTGTCTGGGCGCAGTGGCTCACGCCTGGAATCCCAGCACTTTGGGAGGCCGAGGTGGGTGGATCACCTGAGGTTGGGAGTTTGAGACCAGCCTGACCAACATGGAGAAACCCTGTCTCTACTAAAAATACAAAATTAGCCAGGTGTGGTGGTGCATGCCTGTAATCCCAGCTACCAGCTACTCGGAAGGCTGAGGCAGAAGAATCGCTTGAACCTGGGATGGGGAGGTGGGAGAAGAGGTGGAGAGGTGGGGTGGGAGGGGGTGAAAAGACCTTGGGGAGAGGGAATGAAAAGGAGATGGTAAGGAGAAGGGAGTGGGGAGAAGAGGGCAGGGAGAGGCGGTGAGCAGAGCACCTTGGGGAGAGAATGGGAAGAAGACGGTGGGGACGGGGTGGGAGAAAGAAGACCTCGGGGAGAGGGAATGGGGAGAAGATGGTGGAGAGAGAGGGTGAGGGGGTGTAGAGAGGATGATTAGAAGAGGGGATGAAGAGAAGGGGGTGTGGGAAGAAGACATGCAATGGGGGTGGGGAAAGGAGTGGGGGAGGGAAAAAGGGATGAGGAAATGGGGTGGGGAGGGAAACGGGTGGGGACAGGGGTGGAAAGAAGATCTCCGGGAGAGGGAATGAAAGGATGGTGGGGAGAAGAGGGTGGGGAGAGGGCCTCAGGGAGACGAATGGAGAGAAGACGGCGGGAGACGACCTCTGGGACAGGAAATGGGAAGGTGCTGGAAGGCGACCTCTGGGACAGGAAATGGGAAGGTGCTGGAAGCCCGTGGGGAGAGAGGGTGGGGGAAGGGGGAAAGCCCGTCACCAGAGGGCGTGGAAAGCTGACCCTAGGGAGAAGAGGGTGAGGAGAGAGGACGAGGGTGTGGGGAGAAAACATTTAGAAGAGGGGTGGGGGAAAAGGGTGCGGGGGCTGAGGAGAGGGAGGGGGGATCAAAAGAAACCTCGGGGAGAGGGAATGGGGAGAAGCGGGTGGAGGAGCCAATAGAGAGCGGGCAGTGGAGACAGAAAATGGGGAGAAGATGGTGGAAGAGGGTGGAGAGAGGGTGAGGAGGTGGGGACAAGGGAGAAGACGTTTGGAAGAGAGAGTAGGAAAAGAAGTCGGGGGTGGAGAACAGGGGTCGGGGAGAGCAAAAAGAAAAAAAAATGCCCATGTTGCGGTAAACATTCTGTACATGCTGGTACCTCTCCATGCATTTCTCTAGGGTTCACAAATACCTGGGAATACATGAAGACTTTCCCAGAGGGACATAGTTACTGATAGTTTTAAGGGAGTGAATTTCTGGTCCACAATTTCCATGTGTACTCTCTTTGCATAAGAGAGGTCTCTGTTCCCTCCATTCCCCCTTCAAAGAGCTCTTCTCACACCCCCAGAGGCCTCTAAAAATGGTGCCCAGCCAGGGCTGTAAACTCTCCAGGACACCACATCTAGGAGTATTCAGCCAAGTTTTTCAGGAAGCCTTCTTTCCTGGTTAGTGAAAAATGAGGCTTCTCTGCCTGAAGTCATATTTTTGGTAAGAGTGAAGCATTGTGTTAGAAATGGGGTATGTGGGGCCGGGCCTGGTGGCTCACTCCTGTAATCCTAGCATTCTGGGAGGCCATGGTGGGCAGATCACCTGAGGTCAGGAAACCAGCCTAGGCAACATGGTGAAACCCTGGCTCTACTAAAAATACATAAATTAGCTGGGTGTGGTGGCACGTGCCTATAATCCCAGCTATTCAGGAGGCTGAGGCAAAAGAATTGCTTGAACCCAGGAGGTTACAGTGAGCCAATATCCCACCACTGCACTCCAATCTGGGCAATATCGAGAGACTCTGTCTTAAAAAAAAAGAAAGAATGAATGAATGAAACAAGAAATGGGTTATGTGGGCCTTTAGGAGGCTTACAAACCTATTTCTGCAATTTGGCGGTGATGGTAATTTCTTTTAACTCCCTCCTCATCCATTCCACAAACACTGTCGAATATGATTTTGCTATTAAGACGGAGTATGTGTCGAGAGCAAAGAGGGCTCTGGCAAGGGACATAGTCAATGCTTAAAATGGCACATGTGCACACACACGCTTTTTTGTTTTTTAAACGTAAGTGCATAGCAAGAGATGATGTGAAAAATATTGCAAAACAGGTGCCGGCCAGCCAGGGCCAATCCTAATGCACTCACTTGCTGATGTCAACAACATCTTCAGCTTGGATCAACATTCCCCCAAAGGAGGACTCATTAATTGGCAAGAATAGCAACTTTAAATAACCTCAGCTACACATTATGGATGCTCATTGCTTTATTTTCTCCTAATACCCTTTAAAATAGATATATAGTAAAATGACAATTTTAAATGTACATTTTTATAAATGTTGATAAATTTGTTTGACTCCAAAGAAGACATGCAACATTTCCATCATCCCAGAAAATTCCCACAAGCTACTCGTTGGAATTCACTTGGGGTGGAGGGCAAAATATTAGGGAAATATTAGGGAAAGTTATAGATTAGAGTCTCAAACCTTTTGGAAGCCCAAAAGATTTTAATGGAATGGGCTGAAGGCAGCCAGTTCATTACATTAGCACAGGGTAAAAGATAGAGACAATAAAAGCTTCCCCAGTTAAGTCTGTTTACCTCGCATACCTTTGTCTTTACTCTGTTTACTCATGTAAACTTTGTGCTGGATGGTCCTCTCAGGGGGAGGTCAAAGGGAAATTACCCATTAATGGTGTTTACACTGGGCCCCAGAACCTAAAGCTTTTATCATTCATAAAACCACTCTTTTAACCATTGTTAATTATCCACAAGCATGTTAACTTAGAACCTCTGTTATTAAATCTATAGTGAATAAATATGAGGAGATACAGGGAGTCATTGTCAGTTAGCTGCAGTCACCCTCAGAAAGCAACTGATGACCATCCCTAGCCCACTTGAATTCACTGTACTTTGGTGTGTGAGAGTATATCCATTCCTCTGGTCATTAAGTCAGAGTCTGCAGGACAAACCTCCACAGGTGGTAATCAACGTCTCAGGTGGTAACTCAATGTAATCAAGGTCTCAGCTATCGATTATGTTGTACTGAGGGAATATCTCCCATCCAGAAGCAACCACTGCTCTGACTTCTTCCACCATAGATTAATTTTGCCAGTTCTAAAACATCATATAAATGGAATCATGCTGTATGTGCTTTATTTGTGTCTGGCATCTTTCATGCAATAGTGTTATTCATGAGATTTGTCCGTGGTGCCCTGTGTAGCGGTAGTTTCATTTTCATTGCCGTGGAGTAGTTCACTGCACACACATACAATTTGTTTCTCTAATTACCTATTGATGGATATTAGCATTGTTTTGAAGTTACGGTGAGTAAGGCTGCTGTGAACATTAGTGTATAAGTCTTTTTGTGGACGTGGATTTAATCGCCTTTGGATAAATACCTAAGACAGAATTGCTGGTTGTTGTCAGGTATATTGGTCTGCTTGCATGGCCATAACAGAATGCCATAGGCTAGGTGACTTAAACAACAGAAATTTCTCACTGTTCTAGTCTGGGCAGTCCAAGGTCAAGGTGCTGGCAGGGTGGATTTCATTCTTTCTGAGGCTTCTTCTCTTGGTTGTGCCTAAAGTCCTCTCCCTGTGTGTATACATATGACTTCTTTGTGAAGGTGCATGGAATAGTGAATTCCTAACATTTTTTGTTGCCGTGAAATCTTTTTCTTTTCTTTTCTTCTTCTTTTTTTTTTTTTTTTTTTTTTTTTTTTTTTTTTTTTTTTTTTTTTTTTTTGGATGGCACTCACTCTGTCACCCACACTGGAGGTCAGTGGTGCGATCTTGGCTCACTACAACCTCCACCTCCCAAGTTCAAGCAATTCTCCTGCCTCAGCCTCCTGAGTATCTGGGATTACAGGCATACACCACCATGCCTGGCTAATTTTTGTATTTTTAGTAGAGATGGGGTTTTGCCATGTTGGCCAGGCTGGCCTCGAGCTCCTGACCTCAAGTGATCCGTCCAACTTGGCCTCCCATAGTGCTGGGATTACAGGGATGATCCACAATGCCCAGACCCCATTTTGAATTTAAGCTGGACATCCTCATACCAGAAGCATGGCTTAGTTATCCTTAACACAGTTTCTAGTTCTTTAACTCCTCCCAGTTCCTCAAAATGGTCAACTCAGATATCTGCCATGTACAACCGCCTCTTGGGGACAATCTCCCTGGAGGGTAGCGGGATACAATGTACTTGACTCACCGTCTGACTCCTCACCCTGAGTGGTCTGCCAAGATACACCACAGTGCCCACTTCCCAGTCACAGTATGACCACCTGGAGCTTATGCCTGCCTGCTCTGAACACATCAATTAGAGCTTCCCATGGGAAACTTGCTGGGGTCACATCCTGGACCCCAATAAAGGCTTCAGTCCCAGAGGTCCTCTCCCTTTTAGTTCCCACCTGCTGGCTAAACATGGGTATCCCAAATGACTCCCCACTTCCTGCTGGCCCTGTGAGGCACGGTGCCCTCTTCTTTTTGGGATCTGTGAGTAATCAACTTCTCCTGCTATTTCATGTGTTTATTGCATATACTCTGTGCCTCACCTGACTGACACAGGCGAACCCAACCCTCCACATCAGGCCTCCCCTAGAGAGTGGCTGTCTTGGTAGGAATAAACTGAACAAAGGTCAGGCAACAGCTACAAGGGCATCTTCCCCTATGTACAAGCTTCCTGTAAAAGGGACATCTGTCACAGGTTGGGCACTTGGGCATTAGGCCATTTGCCAGGATAAAGAAGGATCCTGTGAAAGGCAAACTGTAAATATTTATGAGCAATATCTTTGGTGCCCAGTGAGGGCAGGGCTATTGTTTGTAGCCATTCTCCAAAGAGAGACAACTCAAGACCACATTAGAAAGAAATTATAACACAGGAAGAGAGAGGGCAAGTTCTCTGAAGTCTCCTTTTTATAAGGATGCTAATCCCATTGGAAGGGCCCCATCCTCATGACCTCCTCTAACCCTAATTATCTCCCAGAAGCCCCATGTCCAAAACCATCACAATGCAAGTTGAGGCTTCAAGACATGAATTTAGGAGGGGACACAACATTTCTGTCCATAGCAGTAGGTGATGTTTAACTCTATACCAAACTGCTAGAGTTTTCCAAGGTGGTTGTATCACTGTACACTTCCAAGAGCAATGTATGAGAGTTCCAACTGCTCATATACTCACCAGCACTTGTTAGTGCCATCTTTTTCATTTTAGTCTGACTATATAGTGGGATCTCCTTGTAGTTTTAATTTGCATTTCCCTGACGACAGATGATGTTGAGCACCTTTCCACGTGCTTATGGACCATTTGTAAAATTTGTATATATTGTTTTGCAAAGTATCTGCTCAAGTCTCTTACACATTAGCAACTCAGTTTTAGAAGTCTGTGAAACATGGTTGTTTGGTAGCAAAGGATACAAGCAGGTCTGAAGACAGTCAAGAACTGCAGTGATGCTCAATGTCTCCAGGAAGACAGAGCAATTTTCTTATTCTCCAAGCTGTAAATTAAATTTCATCAAATCTCCAGATGCTATATAAACTTAAATTGTCCCTTAGCCCCTTGTTCAGGTTAACTCAACTTAGCCTCTCTTTCCTGGCAAAGCAAATTTACATTTCCTAAAAGAGGGTTCTACTGGTGGGAAATGCTCTTAGAAGGCCCTGCTGAGTTTTATCAAACTCAGTTCAGGTTTTTCATGTTGTTAAGAACTTTCATCTCAAGTAATTTACCAGACGAGAGGCTTTCCATTCTCCTGGTATGTTTCTCGTTGTTTAGCTGTGGACCTGCTGGAGCACAGCCTTGTGTCTTCAGATGGTCCCAGCTGAGAGCAAATTGCTCTACCACCCATAAGACCTCAGCGTGTCATGTTCCACTTCATCCCCACAGCTCCCATCCTTAAATTATCTTTTACATTTTTATGTGACATTTAACAGAAATTGTCTAATAATATAACAAATGACAACCTGAACCTGTAATCAGTACAGCATTATCATTATACCTATGCCAGTTAATAACACTAATTGAAATCTAAATCTAATCTTGTTCAACAAGACTAAAGCTGTTAATTAGGTTTGAGTAACACCTTTATAATCAAGCCAGTTCTATCAAGTAGTCCACACTTATTCTATTCTCATGCACGTTATTATTGACGTTATCTTAATACTTTCCATTTCTTGGTCTGGAAATACATCAGTCTGAGAAATGACTTGAATGGTGCAAATAACACCGACTCATGCTGGTCTTAGTCACCTCCAATGAAGAATCCTATGGGTGGCAGCATTTCGATCTTAGCTGTCTGTTTGCTATAATACGTATTTTAAGCAGGACAAATTCACAAGTCTTAAGAGTTCCCTTCATTAACAAAGACCAAGTAGCAATAGCTTGTTTAGCAAGACCAAGCAGCAGCAAATTGTGTTATGTTACTGTCTTACTACCAGAGAATATTTTCTGCAGGGATTTCAAGATAACCCTTAAAGTTTTCCCCTGCAGCTGAATGCCTAAAGCAGCACATTCACAAAACACATGATTCTGTGTTGGAGGAACTGAGCCAGGATGTTCCCAAGGCTTCCAGACACCAGGCAGCTATGACCCACACAGAAGGACAAATCTGAACAACAGTCTTTAAATTGAGGGAAACGTTTTCTGTCCCAAGAGAGAGAGGTTAATAAACATGGTTAATAAACATACCCATGCATCTTAACATGAAGAGCTTAGGTGATGGATTAGACCTTCTATCTAAGATTAGATATGTGTAACTTTTAGGTGGTCATCCTCCTGACCAAGTGTTCAGAGATGTTTTCTGGTTCAGCAGCCACAATTTCACCTATTACATTGCTTCACACTATTGCATTGCTTCACTGATGTTTGGATGAAATGCAAGGAGCATAGCATGTGAGACTGTCTGTGTCAGGCATTGTCCATCAGTGAGAGTAGTCTTTTAAGAAGCACAAACAGGCTGGGCTCAATGGCTCATGCCTGTAATCCCAGCACTTAGGGAGGCTGAGAAGGGTGGGTCACTTGACTTGAGCCTAGGAGCTTGGGACCAGCCTGGAGGCAGGAGAATCTCTTGAACCTAGGAAGCGGAGGAGATTGCAGTGAGCTGAGATCACTCCACTGCACTCCAGCCTAGGTGACAGAGCAAGACTCTGTCAAAATAAAATAAAATAAAAGAGCAAGTACATCTATTCAGCAGCGATTTCTTCTCATGTGTCAGGTAAGAAGGAGTTCACACTGGCTTTGAAGCCCTATGCGCTACCAGACCCACTATTATAATAACCTATGAACATGGCTTGGTTTTCAGTGTTCCTGCAAAGGATTTGCCTAGTTCAGATACAGTTTACCAATCAGGAGTCAGGTTTAAAACAAGCAAGTTTCCCTAGAAATGAATCCAACGAATATTTTTATCAGGTTATCAAGGCAATCAGAACTATAATAAGTTGCTTAGGAACATAGTTGACATGCTTTCTTGGTAGGTAGGGAAACTGGGGTAGTAAGCTAACCCAAGGTGAAATTATTTTACAGAGATGGATAAAGAATTTTGTTAACTCGTTACCTATCATCTGTCTCCTCTATCTTTGGTTAATTTTTTTAAATTAAACTTTGATGTTTGAGACAATTGTTGGTTCACATGTCTGTATAATAAATAAAGAGATTCTATTTATACCTCACCCAGCTTCCCCAATGACAACATCTTGCAAAACTATAGTGTAATAACACACTGGTTAGTTCTTTTTAAATATAGAAAAGAATATAAGTTAATATACTCATAACTACCAGGATTTGAATTATAAAATGGGCCATTAACATCCAATTTATTTCTCAAATAATAGGTCATCGTGGCCAGAGGCAGTGGCTCACGCCTGTAATCCCAGCACTTTGGGAGGTCGAGGCAGGAGGATTACTTGAGGCCAGGAGTTCAAGACCAGCCTGGCCAACATGGTGAAACACCATCTCTACTAAAAATACAAAAATTAGCCAGGCATGGTGGTGTGTGCCTGTAATCCCAACTACTTGGGAGGCTGAGGCAGGAGAATCACTTGAACCTGGGAGGCGGAGGTTGAAGTGAGTTGAGATTGTGCCACTGCACTCCAGCCTGCCTGGGCAACAGAGCAAGAGTCCACTTCAAAAAAAAAAAAAAAAACAAGAAAAAAAAATTAGCTAGGCATGGTGGTTCACACCTGTAGTCCCAGCTACTCGGGAGGCTAATTCAGGAGAATCACCTGAACCAGGAGATAGAGGCTGCAGTGAACTGAGACCATGCCACTATATTCCAATTTGGGTGACAGATAGGGATTCCTTCTCCAAAAAAAAAAAAAAAAAAAAATTACGTCATTGTTTGGGTCAAAATAATTCCATAATATCCATAATATTTTATAAGCAATGTTATATAGTAGTATAACAGTGCTTAACATGCCAAATGTAGTGTTAATTGACAGAAGTAACATATCAAACTAGAGTACAGTATCACTTTTGTTTTCTAAAAATACATGTTATTGTGTACATTTGAGGATTGCAACATATTATGGGATTCATATAGCTAGTACAGCAGTTACTATAGTGAAGCTGATCAACATATCTATCAGTGAACATAGTTACATTTTGTGCCAAGCAGCTAGAATCTATTTAACACAAATCATTAGTACAGTACAATTTTATTAACCTTAGCCCTCATGTTGTACATTAGATGTCTAGACTCATTCATCCACTGTATCAGCTATTTTGTGCCCTTTGACTCATATCTCCTGATTTCCTCTATCAGTTTCATACTTTAGCAAGTGTCTCTTTTAGATATCTCAAAATTAACTTTTTTTTTTTTGAGATGGAGTTTCGGTCTTGTTGCCCCGGCTGGAGTGCAATGACACCATCTCGGCTCACTGCAACCTCTGCCTCCCAGGTTCAAGTGATTCTCCTGCCTCAGCTCCCGAGTAGCTGGGATTACAGGCATGCACCACCACGCCTGTCTAGTTTTTTGTATTTTTAGTAGAGACAGGGTTTCTCCATGTTGGTCAGGCTGGTCTTGAACTCCTGACCTTAGGTGATCTGCCCGCCTCAGCCTCCCAGCATGTTTGTTTTAAAAACATGGATAGGATATTTTGTCTTCTTTCCCAAATCAGTTTCACCCATATTAAAAAAAATAGATTTTGTTTTTTAGTGCTGTTTTTAGATTTACAGCAAAATGGAGCCAGAAGTACAGACAGTTCTCGTAGTATAACCTCCTGTACCACGCACTCACAGCCTACCTGTTAACATCCTGTAAGAATGGTATATTTGAGTGGCCCAGTGCCATGGCTCATGCCTGTAATCCCAGAACTCTGGAATGCTGAGGCGGGAGGCTCACTTGAGCCCAGGAATTTAAGACCAGCCTGGGCAGAATGGCCAAACCCATGTGCTTGTAGTCCCAGCTATTCAGGAACCTGACATGGGAGGATTGCTTGAGCGTGGGAGGTCAAGGCTGCCAAGAGCAGTGATCACATCACTGCAATCCTGCCTGGGTAACAGAGCAAGATGCAGAGAGACAGAGAGAGAGAGAGAGAGAGAGAGAGAGAGAGAGAGAAGAGAAGAGATAAAGAGAAAAGAGAGAGAGAAGAAATAAAGAGAAAGCAAGAGAGAGAGAAAGAGAGAGGAAGAGAGGGAAGGAGGAAGGAAAGGAGGGAGAAAGGAAGGGAGAGAAAGAAATATATATATATATACTTTTTTTTTTTTT
>NW_016107983.1:9763-11499 GCF_001604975.1 Cebus imitator | reverse complement strand
TGTCCTAGGCCTCCTGCCCCCCTTCCTCTTTGTCCTCATACCTGGTCCTCTGGGCTTGCCCATTACCCAGTGGGAGTGATGGGGGTGAGATGAAGTTGCCAGGTGCCACTCTCTGAGGCTTTCACATGGGTATGAGCCCAAGAGTGACTGGAACCACCTTGTGGTACCCCCATTTTTTATTGAGACAGTCTCGCTCTGTCACCCAGGCTGGCGTGCAGTGGTGCAATCTCAGCTCACTGCAGCCTCTGCCTTGCGAGCTCAATTCTGCCTCAGCCTCCTAAGTAACTGGGATTACGGCGCCCACCATAACGCCTATCTAAGTTTTGTATTTTTAGTAGAGACGGGATTTTACCATGTTGGCTGGTCTGGTCTTGATCTCCTGACCTCAGGTGATTCACCCGCCTTGGCCTCCCAAAGTGCTAGGATTACAGGTGTAAGGCACCATGCCCTGCCCGTGATACAGGTTTTACATTGTACTAATGAGGCAATAGTTCTTTGTCCTCTGATCACCAAAGATTTCATGCTTTGCACCTCTAACCGCTATCTGATCTCATCCACTAATCAGATGAACTGTGAGATCAGTTTGGAACTCAACTTGCTACTCCATGGATCCCAAAATATAATATCAATATAATATTAATTTTAGGCTGGGTGTAGTGGCTCATGCCTGTAATCCCAGCATTTTGGGATGCTGAGGTGGGTGGATCACCTGAGGTCAGGAGTTCGAGACCAGCCTGGCAAGCATGGTGAAACCCAGTCTCTACAAAAGATACAGAAATTAGCTGGGTATGGTGGTGCATGCCTGTAATCCCAGCTACTCAGGAGGCTGAGGCAGAAGAATCACTTGAGCCCAGGAGGTGGAGGTTGCAGTGAGCTGAGATCACACCACTGCACTCCAGCCTGTGGGACAGAGCGAGACTCTGTCTCGAAAATAAATAAATAAATAAATTTCTACAAATAGGCTTAGTTGACAGCAAAGGGTACCAGCCTGTATGAAGAGAGTCAGGGGTCTGCTGATGCTGGAGGCCCCAATTAGTTAGAGCTGTTGCTTTCTATTTTCCCAGCCATCAATTCAACTTCACCAAGCCTCATGACAGTCTATGAACTTAAACTGCCTTTTAGGCAGATTAATTTATAGTTAACTTCTCTGAATTTTTTTCTTGACAAATTTGTCTTTTCTGGGCATCACAGATGAGAAGCACCCTGAAATGCCTGTTTGGATTGTATACATTAGCAAGTATATGTGCACTGTTACTGAATATTTCATGTTGTTTATAAACTTTTACTAGCAATCATTCACTGTGAGCAGGCGCTCTGTACACCCAATGTTGGCATAGCTTCATGTCCTTCAGGGACCCAAGTCACAACTAGTCTGCCCTGACCCAAATCACAGAGTCCTTTGCCCATTTTTATTACATTGTTTGTCTTTTAATTTTTTTGTGTAAATTGTTTATATATTGTGTGTAAAAATCCTCCCATAATATATAAAAAATTTTTTATTATATATAATATATATGAACATATATATTCATATTCATTCTCCTGGTCTGTGGCTTGCTTTTGCCTTTTCATTTTCTTAAGGATATCTTTTTCTTTTTTAAATTTATTTTATTTTTTTATTTTTTATTTTTTTTAATTTTTTTAATCTATTTTTTTCCCATTTATTTATTTTATTGCATTTTAGGTTTTGGGGTATATGTGAAGAACATGCAAGATTGTTGCATAGGTACACACGT
>NW_016107983.1:1634-9173 GCF_001604975.1 Cebus imitator | reverse complement strand
TGCAGTGAGCTGAGATCATGCCACTGCACTCCAGCCTGGGCAACAAAGTAAGACTGCCTAAAAAAAAGTTATCTGGATAATCTAGCCACTTCTGGCTAGAGTGGAGTAACAGACAGTGAACAGCTAAAAATGGACAAAACGTATGAATTGATGGTTTCAGGACACTGGGCATCAAATGGTGGAGGACTCTAATCCCTGAGTAAAGGGAAATAAATGAAGTGAGCCCTCTACCTGCATCAATTAATGAGAGTCTCTTAAATGTCTGCCTCCAAAAAGGGGACGAAAAGAGGTTTTACCTCTTTAAATCATCTGATAAATGCCACTGGGGTTTAGGGAAGCTACTGTAACCAAGTGGGATGAAACCAAAGCAGATGTCTGCTTTGGTCCCTCAGAATACTATTCAGATCACCCAATACGTGTTATACAACTCCGAGATTTGCAAGACAAGGTCCCAACTTTCTGATCTGGCAGCAGTCTGACACTCCAGTGGGGATGAGAAATGATGGGAGGAGGAGTGGTAGCTGATTATACATGCTGCTCTGGTACCAAAGGGTAGTAGCTTCCCCCTTCATGAAGCACTGTGCAGATGGCTTGTGTTAATCAGCTCAATAAACCCTCTGCTTTATTGCAAGGGCAGGGGGCCAATGTGACAGCCTGAGATCTTGCCCAGTGTGCCAGAAAAATCAGATCACATATGGGCTGAAAGGATGAGTGCACGGTTTTACTGAGTGGTAGAGGTGGCTGTCAGTGAGATGGATGGGGAGCTGGAAGTGGGGATGGAGTGAGAAGGCGGTCTTCTCCTGGAGGCAGCCTGATTGTTCTCTGATCGTCCCCAGTTGAATTCCCCTTGGTGTTCAGACGCCCTTCCTCTTCTCTCTTTCTCTGCTGCCAATGTGATTCCACCATTGCTGGTCTGCTGGTGTCTGCTGGTCTGTTCCACTGCTCCTCTTGACATCCAGCCACTTGTGTCTGTGCCTGCTAAGGTCTTGGGTTTATATGAGCACAGGATAGAGGGGTGTGGTGGGCCAAAAGACAACTTTTTGGGTGTGAAAACAGAAATGCCTGTCCTCGCTTATGGCTGTGGGTCTTCAGGCTTGAGGGTAGATCCTTTGCCAGGGAACCACCCTCTTCTACCCATTATTTCCCTGTCTCTTCTCCATATCACCATCAATCACAGTTTGATTTACCCTCGATTCACACCATAAGCGCCTACTTTACCACTCCAAGCTTACTAGATAGTCTCAATTTTAAAACTACCACATTGGGGCTGGGTGTGGTGGCTCACGTCTATAATCCCAGCACTTTGGGAGGCAGAGATGGGCAGATCACTTGAGGTCAGGAGTTCGAGATCAGCCTAGCCAACATGGTGAAACCCTGTCTCTAGTAAAAATACAAAAGCAAACAAACAAACAGTGGCATCAGGATACACATGTTCCTAGGATTTGTTTTAATCAGGTATGGTAAGACACACAGACACAGACATGACTGTCTTGAAGGAAGACATTTTTATATCACAGATTGCAGAAACAGGAGGCACAGAATGCCATGGAGGGCCACGGGGGAAGTGCTAGCATTGGTCAGGAGGTAGAGGAAGCAAGAAGAAAACATGGGGAAGAGGCTTTGTTGTGGTTTCTGTAGTCAGGAATGGGAGAGGCAGGTTACACAGGCTTAGGATTGGCTGATTTGAGTAATTTCAGTGAGCTCTGGGCATAGGATCTGTACCTAGCGGCCTGATACTGGGACTTGGGATGATTATGGAAGAGGAGTGTTGGCCCAGAATGAGGAGCTGGGGGTGGTCTGGGTTTGGAATGATGAGCTTGCATGTCAAAGGCACCACCCTGGTTGAGTTGTTTGCGATCTCCAGGAATTACCTAGCTCTGGGAGGGGCAGTCCCTCTCCCATTGTAGAGGCCCTCGATGTCAAAACATCAGAGCATAGAAAAAATAAGAAGGCATAGTAATTACAAAGTCTCATGCAGCCAATTTCTAAAAAATTGTATTGATTTAGCCCTTGATATTCGACCTAGAAATATATGTCCCACAAAGCCTTGTGAAATATTTGATATTTTACTATAATGTTGATATATTACTATAATGTTGATAGTTTACTATATGCTTTTTTGTCTCCTTTATTACATTTGGAGTATTTTGGTGCTTTATTTTAAGAGCAATTTATATCAATATTATAACATGCAAAATTTGAACAATATACATTTTTTTCCCATATTAAGTTCCCACAGAGGGGCTGGGCGCCGTGGCCCAAGCCTGTAATGCCAGCACTTTGGGAAGCCAAGGCGGACGGATCACCTGAGGGCAGGAGTTTGCAACCAGCCTGGCCAACATGGTGAAACCCCATGTCTACCAAAAGCACAAAAGTTAGCTGGGCATGGTGGGTGTGCACCCGTAATCCCAGTTATTCAGGAGGCTGAGGCAGGAGAATCGCTTGAACCCAGGAGGTGGAGGTTGCAGTGAGCTGAGATCATGTCACTGAACTCCAGCCTGGGCAACAAGAGCGAAACTCAAACCAACAAATGTTCCCACAGAGGAAAAACAAATCTCAAATAAAATCTACTCCTCCTCAAAAAAATTATAGTCTGACAAAAAGTTAATGCCACAAAATCTCCCTATCACTTTTCCTCATATTGCTGTCTCCACCAGAAGGAACCTCACTCCGATGTTTAGGAGAACCACGGGATTGTCTTCTGATTCTGTAGTCTCAGGAGTGTGGAAATGCAACTGGTTTGCCTCCTAATACATAATCAGTCCAGAGGGAATCCATGTACAAAATTCCTAAAATAACAATATGCTTTGCAGGCAGGTGGCCATTGAGATGTGAAAAGAAGATGCTGAGTGGCGATTCTGGAAATCCCTTGAAAGTGGTAAAGCCTTTTTGCCCTTCCTTCCTCGTTCTTCCAGTGGGACAGGACAAGATGGTGGGATCCCCAGCAGTCATTTTGGAAACACAGGGATGAAAGCCTCACTCTATGGCTGGTGGAGGAGGGATCTAGAAGGAGCCACATTTCTGCCCTTGGACTCCCTACTCTGGAGTTGTCATTATGGAAGACAAAAACAAACCCCATCTTGTTTAACTAGATGTAATTGGGATTTTCTGTTACCTGCAGCTGATTTAGATTCCCAGAGATAGGCATATCTCTTCTAATAGTAAACTTCTCTTCTAATTATTCTTCCAATTTCAGAGGTTTTTTCCTTCTCTAAAAATAGTCTAAATGGGTGTGTGGAAGGAGGTGGTGTTGAGGTGACTTGGAGTCAGGCTCTATTTCCTCCTATCTGGAACCTCCTGGGACATCAGCCCAGCACTCACCAGCACCGCGATGGGTGTGAGTCCCTGCTGAAGAGCCTTCTCACGGCCTCCTGCACGTCCTTGTTCCTCAGGCTACAGATGAAGGGGTTTAGCATGGGGGTCCCCATGGTGTACATGATGATTGCTATGGTGTCCTGGGCTGAAAAGGAGTCTGGGGGTCATATGTAGATCCCCAGGACAGTTCCATCGAACAGGGTGACCACAGACAGGTGGGAGCTACATGTGGAACATGCCTTGCACCTTCCTGTGGCAGACGGAATCTGGAGGACGGCTGCAGCAATGCAGATGTAGGAGACCAAGATGAGCACGCAGGGGGCCAGGAACAGGACCACAGCCCCCAGGAACACATGCCGATTGACATGTGTGTCTGAGCAGGCAATCTTCATGAGCAGGTAGGCGTCGCAGTAGGAATGTGAGATCTCCCTGGCAGAGGAGCAGAATGCCAATTTGCTTGTCAGGACCGTGTGGACCAGGGATAGGAGGCTGGAGCCCGCCCACGCCAGCGTGGCCAGCCCCCGACAGAGCTGGGGGGTGATGATGGAGCAGTACGGCAGGGGGCTGTAGATGGCGATGTAGCAGTTCAGCACCATGAAGGCCAGCAGAAAGGTGTCCACATTGGCAAAGGAGATGAGGAAGTACACCTGAGTCAGGCAGTGGGGATAAGAGATTGTCCATGTTCCTGCCACATGGTTGGCCAGGAGCTTGGGGAATAGGTTGGTGGTGAAGCAGATGTCGATAAAGGAGAGATGGGTGAGGAGGAAATACATGGGGGTGTGCAGGCGAGGGTCAGAGCCGATGCCCAGAATGATGAGTGTGTTTCCAGCCATAGTGACTAAGTAACTCTTGTCTCATTCTCCTTCCCACTGGACATCTTGCTGCAGCTTAGGGAGGTAGCAGGCTGCACAGACCACAGGGAAAGTCACTCAGCAGAGCTGGGCTTGCTTTACGTTCAGAATCAGATTGCAGTTCATTTGCAATTAGATAAATGAACAGAGCTTTCAAGCTATAACAACTTACATTTTTTATTCAGTGCTTTTTTTATTTTTATTTTTGCAATAGAGTTTTGCTCTTGTTGCCCAGGCTGGAGTGCAGCGACACGGTCTCGGCTCATTGCAACCTCTGCCTCCCAGGTTCAAGCAATTCTCCTACCTCAGCCTCCCAAGTAGTGGGATTACAAGCATCTGCCATCACGCCCAGCTAATTTTTGTATTTTTAGTACAGATGGGGTTTCACCATGTTGGCAAAGCTGGTCTCCAACTCCTGACTTCAGGTGATCTGCCCACTTCAGCCTCCCAAAGTGCTGGGATGACAGGGGTCAGCCACTGCGCCCGGTATCTTCATCTGCTGAATCCTGAGCCCGTGTGTCAGTCATCACGCTACAGAGCGTCAGCCTACTTGGTTCTCAGATGCTGGGACCGAAGGCAGCATACCTAAGTCTTTGACCTCAATTCAGCCAGCATGTCCTTGTCACACAACTGTGAGTGGAGGGAGTCAATGGCAATTGGAGATTGGCCCTCATCTAAAAGTGCTGACAGTTAGGGAGGCAGAGCCTAGTGTGAAAAGGTGTTGGTAAACCCTTCCACAATGTCATGATGGAAGATGTGGCCAGCACGTGAAGGCCTGGAGCAGGCTTTACTGGCCGGAAGCCTGCAGACCGTGCTGCTCAGTTCTATGTATGAGCCTTTTCTAGACTGTCTGGGTTTTGGCCACTAGAAAATGTATGTCCCACAGCCTGGAGATGCTGTTCCCAGCCTGGCCTTCCCCACTGACCAGCTGTGTGACCTTGTACTGCTCCTTCTCCACTCTGGGCCTCACTGTGTTGTCTGCAAAAGCTTTGCATACAGTGACCCCCAAAGTCCCCAAAGGGCCAGGCCTTCAGACTTTCAGGATTCCATGCTATGAAACCCAACAGATCAACCTTGCATGACCCTTGTCTTACATAGTAGAGTTTCGAGAAAGCCCAGAATTACGTCTGTCCACTTCGGTCCAAGATGTCAGTATCTCTCACCCAGGACACTGAGACATTGTTTCCACCCGTGCCAGGCTACTGGCTTTCCTCCCTTCAGCAGCTGGCATCATCTGCTAAAATCACAAACATGGCCGGGCACAGTGGCTCACGCCTATAATCCCAGCACTTTGGGAGGCCAAGGAGGGCAGATCATCTGAGGTCAGGAGTTTGAGACCAGCCTGGCCAACATGGTGAAGCCCCATCTCTACTAAAAATACAAAAATTAGCCTGATGTGGTGATGCACACCTGTAATCCCAGCTACTCGGGAGGCTGAGGCAGAGAATCTTTTGAATCCAGGAGGCGGAGGTTGCAGTGAGCTGAGATCATGCTACTGCATTCCAGCCTGGGCAAGGGAGCAAGACTCCATCTCAAAACAAAACAAAAATCTGCAAAGGGAACCTGACACTCTTCTGCTCAAAACTCCCCAATAGAAGTTCATCACACTCAGACTAAAGCCCAGCCTCCTGGCCCCAGCCAGGCGGTCCCTTCTTGGCTTGTTCCCATGTACTCCTGCCAGCCACTCGGGACATCATTCCCTCCCTGCCCCTGGGCCTTTCCACTGGATGTTTTCTCAGCTGGCATTCTCTCTGCTAGACCTTCACAGGGCTGCTGCCTCTTGCCATCTGCTTTCACTCAAATAGTGCCTCCTTGGAAAGGCCTCTGTGTCCAATTCTGAGTAGCCCCTCCTCCCATAAGTCTCTATGGATCCTGCTTTATTGTGTTTGTAGCATGTATCTCTGTGCAAGGTAATCTTGTTCACTGATTCTTTTATGGCCTATTTCCCCCATGATGCTGTGCTCTCCTGAGAACAGTGTTGCATCAGTCTCATTCACTCAACAGTGAATGAGTGTTTCTTGTTCTCAGTGACAGGAAAAATATCTGGCACATAGTAGGTGCTCAATAAATCCATCAAATAAAATAATAAACATTACAAAGGCATTATGTATCAAAATCTACTTGTGTAAGATGCAGATATGGTGTTCGATGAGAAATATTTGGGGCCAGGTGTGGTGGCTCATGGCTGCCCAGCACTTTGGGAGGCTGAGGTGGGCAGATCACCTGAGGTTAGGCGTTCAAGACCAACCTGGCCAACATTATGAAACCCTGTCTCTACTAAAAATACAAAAATTAGCCGGGTATTGTGGTGGGCACCTATAGTACCAGCTACTCGGGAGGCTGAGGCAGGAGAGTCACTTGAACCCGGGAGGCGGAGGTTGCAGTGAGCTGAGATTGTGCCATTGCACTCCAGCCTGGGCGACAGAGCCAGACTCCACCTCAACACACACACATACACACACACACACACACACACACACACACAAAACAGAAAAAGAAATGTTTGGAATGTATTTAAGAAATAAAATGATCACTTAAAGCACACAGTGCAGCCCTTTCTAAGTGTGCAGAGGAGAGGGAGGCAGTGTGCAGGCAGTCTCAGTGTGAGAAAGCCCGTGGTCACGTGTTGACAGGTGCATCCGCAGCTGTACCTATGGGGAGGATGACCTGTGTGGCCTCCATGTGATCCAGCACCTATGGCCAGTGTAGACCACAGGGGCAAACTGGCTCCTGTGAGCCAGACCTCGCTTGCAGGTGTATTTAGTTTGGACCCTTCATGTTTTACAAAACATCTCACATGGGCTGACATTTTAAAAAGCAAAGATTCCAGATAAAATCTGCATTTCTGATTCCTGGTAAATAGGCAGACCTAGTAACACTGGACTCCTGTCCTTGCGGCTCTGCAATCAGCTGGAAAATACCCACTGATCGCTCACTATGCAAAACACAAGCCCTGGGTTTAGCTCTGTACAGAGTCCCAGTGTATCCCTTAGAGCCGGCCTCTGTGGGAGGTTACAATGTCCTCATTTTGCACAAGGCAGCAGAGGCACAGCAGAGTCCAGGGACTCCCCCAGGGTGGCAGAGCTGCCGTCCTCCTCTCCAGGGTGTCTGTACCGGCAGATTTTTATCGACGTGGTTTCCATCTGTTCTGGCCCCTGGAATCACCCAGAAAAAGTTGACTCGCTTTCCACATGGCTTCCTTTCTGGAACCTACTGGAAGCCATCATTGATTTCTTGAAATTTCCTTAACCCCAGAAAGTCTAAACTCTGAAGGATTTTTTGAAAGCTAGAATGAATAATTTGTAGAGTTCAGTAAGTCAGGGAAAGCTTACTTCGACTTTAGACACAGAGTTGTTCACATCTACAATTTTAA
>NW_016107983.1:0-1404 GCF_001604975.1 Cebus imitator | reverse complement strand
AAAAAAAAAAAAATCTTAAAGACATAGATGAATTTTGAAATAATAGAAATTACTTGAAACAACTGGATCACCAGGCAGTTTTTGGTATCATCATGTTCTACAGGTAATTTGTGTTGTAATTATGCTTTTTTAGTGTGGGATTTGATTGGCACCACAGAGTGTGAATTCTTTTCTTTTTTTCTTTTTAAACAGAGTCTTGCTCTGTTACTCAGGTTGGAGTACAGTGGCACGATCATAGCTCACTGCAGCCTCCAACTCCTGGGCTCAAACAATCCTCCTGCCTCAGCCTCCTGAGTAGCTGGGACTGCAAGGTGTGCATCACTATGCCCTACTAATTTTTTATTTCTTTTTTAGTAGAGATTTGGTCTCACTATGTTACCTAGGCTTGTATTGAACTCTTGGTTTCAAGCAGTCCTCCTGCCTCGGCCTCCCAAAGTGCTGGGATTACAGGCATGAGCCACCATGACCTGAGTGTAAATTCCTAAGGGACATCTGTAGCTACTTCCATGCACATTCAAGCAGTAGAGAACAGGGACCAGCCATGCGGGAAGTGCTAACTAGACCCACAGTTGATATGTTGTTTAAAGCCATGGAGGAGTGGGTAGGACTGAGACAGGCTGGAAATTCATGAGGAGTTGTCATGGGAAATGGCTCTGGCTTATGGGGAATGTAAGCTAATAGAATGCGCTTGCACACATTTGCTTTTAAAAATCCACATTGCCGGCCAGGTGTGGTGGCTCTCGCCTGTAATCCCAGAACTTTGGGAGGCCGAGGAGGGCGGTTCATGAGGTCAGGAGTTCGACACCAGTCTGGCCAACATAGTGAAACCCCATCTCTACTAAAAAATACAAAAAATTAGCTGGGTGTGGTGGCCGGTGCCTGTAATCCCAGCTACTCGTGAGGCTGAGGCAGGAGAATCTCCTAAACCTGGGGGGTGGAGGTTGCAGTGAGCCTGGGAGACAAGGCTAGACTCCATCTCAAGGAAAAAAAAAAAGAAAAAGGACTGGCGCGGTGGCTCACGTCTGTACTCCCAGCACTTGGGAGGTTGAGGCGGGCGGATCACAAAGTCAGGAGTTTGAGACCAGTCTGGCAAACATAGTGAAACTCCGTCTCTACTGAAAATACAAACAATTAGCCAGGTGTGGTGGTGCGTGCCTGTAATCCCAGCTACTCGGGAGGCAGAAGTTGCAGTGAGCCGAGATCACTCCCTGCACCCCAGCCCAGGCGACAGTACAAGACCCTGTCTCAAAAAAAGAAAACAAAAACAAAAACAAAAAACCCACGCTGCCTACTGTGTTGTTTAGCAGTCTTACGTGAAAACGTCTGGCTGTGCAGGGCCCTCTCTGTGGCTCCCACTCCGTCCCCTGTACCTCCCTGCCTGGCAGGGAGTGGAGGCAGAGGAAG
>NW_016107982.1:716819-753713 GCF_001604975.1 Cebus imitator | reverse complement strand
ATAAAACACATACAACTAAAAACTCAGTTCCTCAGTTGCACTGACCATATTTCAAGTGCCCAATAGCCACAGGTATCTGGTAGCTACTGTACCTAGAGCAGATCTAGAACAGCACAGATCTAGAACATTTCCATCATGACAGAATTCTACTGGACAGACAGAGGAACTAGTCAGTGCACAAAGACTTGTAGAGGAAAGAGGAGGTGTAGTCTTTGAATAATGGCACAAAAACCGGCACAGCAGGAGTAGATAACTGACTTGGAGAATAGGAGGGCGCGAGGTCTCAGAGGTAGCAGGCAATGATAGGAGCATAACTGGGCCTCAAAGACAGTTGTAAGAATGTGAGCTTTCACTCTGGATGACGTGAGAAATCACTGGAGGGTTTTCAGCCAAGGACTTACATGCTTAGTCTTACCTTTAAGGGGATCACTCTAGCCTAGGATCAAGGGCAGGAGCAAGGAGACCAGTTAGGAGTCTCTTGAAGTCAAGCAGGCAAGAGATGATGATGAATTGATCCCAACTAATCAGAGTCTGGATACTTTAAGGCAGAGCCAAGAGAATTTGCCAACATTTCAAGTGAGAGGTGATGGTGGCATGGATTGGGTTTGTGTCATTGGAGTGAAAGCGTTGGATTCTGATTTTGTACCAAAGGTAGAGCCAACAGGATTTGCCAGTAGAACAAATGAATGGTATAAGGGGAACAGAGGAGGCCAGGATGAGTCCAAGATGTGGGACTCAGAATAAATGAAGGTGGAGTTGCTCTTAATAGATACGGGAAATTTTGGGGCAGAGTACGCTTGGAGGAAAAATTATGAGTTCAGTTTCAAACATGTTAACCTTAAGAGACCTATTAGAAATTAGATTAAAGACTGGAACTCAGGAGAGAGGTGTGAACTGAAGGTGGAAATTTCAACCATGAATGCGCAGATGGCAATCAAAGCCCTCAGACTGAAGTGCGTGTGGATGGAAGTATGATGGGGTACTCCACAGTGAAGAGTTTGGAGAGAGAAGGAGAAACCAGCAAAAGTGCTGAGAAAGACTGGTCTGCAAGGCAGGAGGAAAATCAAGAGGGTGTGGAATTCCAGGAGTCACAGGAAGAAACTGTTTCCAGGAGAGGGAATAATCAACTGTGTCAAATGCTGCTCACCCTTCAGTAAGATGGGGACTTTAAAGCAATCATTTGATTTAGCAGCATGGAAGTCATTGGTGTCTTTGTCAAGACCAGTTTCAGGGAAGTGGATTCAAAAGAGAATGGGAGGGGATAAACTAGAGAGTTTTGCTCTAAAGGGCAGCTGAGAAATGAGGTGGTAGCTAGAGGGAAAAGTGGGTCAAGATTGTTTTGTTTTGTTGAGATGGAAGAAATTACAGCGCACTTGAATGCTGATGAGGATAATTTAGTAGAAAGGGAAAATTTAATTATGCATGAAAGAGAGGGAACAATTGTTAGGGAAATATCCTAAAGTAGGCAAGAGGGGATGGAATGTACTGCATAGTTGTGGGGAATGAATTTAGGTAGAAGCAAGGACAGTGAGTCTGGGAAGCAAACAGGAGTGACAGGAGGGAAGGCAGGGCATATGGACATAAACGCAGGTGGGAGAGTAGATGCGGTTATGAGAACACACAGAATTTCTTCTCCAATTGTGTCTATTTGCTTGGTGAAATTAGGAACAAGGGCATTCATTAGCTGGGAGTGAGGGTATGGGAGGAGTTGGGATGTTAGGGGAAACAGAGAGCATGAAATACTTCTCTTAGGAAAGGGAGAGAGGGAATGGACTGGGGGATGCAGTGGGATTACTGGGTACTGCTATAACCCTTTTGAGGTTCATGGTCATTAACTTAAAGGCAGAACATTTCTAATGGTTGTAGTTTTCTTCCCCCTGCCATTTCAGCTACACAGGTATGAATTCAGGGTTGGTAAAAAGTTGGATTTACCTAGGGTAGGGTTTGGTTGGAGAGTGTAAAAACAATAAGGGGCAAAGAAGTGGGGGTTGTATGCACATCAAGAAATGACACACCTGGCATAGAAGATGGGTAATAAGGAAGTGAGGACATAGGAGGTTTAACAGGAAAATGGCTTTAGCACTAGTGGACTGCTTGTCCTGGTTGGAAATGAACAATCACAGGAGGTGATGGCTCTGCTTTCCAGAATGAAATATTTGAAATTGAGAGTGTGGAAGGCTCCTAACGGGAATGATGAGGTCCAGAAAATAACTGTGGGTTAAGTGGCTGGGATTGTGTGTGAGACAAGGTCACTGGAAGACAGGAAGGAAGTCAAAGAATTAAGATACTATGCAACTGGAAGGATTGTGTACGTCAATATTAAAGTCATCAAGAATGATGACAGGAGTAGCATTGGAGAAAGCAGCAGCTTTTCAGGACCTAAGATCTCCAAGAATAATGGTGAGTGACACGGATCTGTAAAAGCCTGTAACAAGAACTAGTAGTAGGGGTAAAGCCAGATCTTGGGGTGTTTATAGAGGAGGGAAGAAGAAAGGTCTTTAAGTAGAATGAAGCATAGGATGCTTCAGAACCCTATTTTTTTCTTAAATGCCTTGTCTTCACCTAACTATGACAAATACCTTTTCCCCACTGGGTCAGGGGAAAGAGTTGGGTTGGCACCAGGCAGAGTTGGCACTGCCCATGATTTTTGTCAGTTGAGAACAAATTGTGTGCTTATAATATTCCTGGGTTTCAAGGTTGTGAAGACACATGATTGCAGAGATGCCAGAGGGAACTTGGCCCATTGGTGAAAGTTCTCAGTTGTAGAATCAGAAAATCTATATCCAGCTTTCCTTTCTCCACTTACTATATGACATTGGGCTCACTACCAGGGTAATGGGATCAACCATACCCTAAACCTCAGCATCACACAATATACCCTGCACATGTACTTCCTGAATCTAAAATAAAAGTTGAAATTTAAAAAAACTGGTTGAAATTAGAATTTGTTTGTGACCTTGAGCAAACCATTTAATCTTTTGAATGTTAGTTTTGGTATCTGTAAATTGAGATAATAGTACTTCTCCGATCTAACTCACATTTGCAATAAATATTTGCTCAGTCAATTAATCAGTCAGTCAATTCATCGCTATTTGGAGGAAGCCTACCTTTACAGCCTTATTTCTAACACTACCCACCTTGAAATCCATGCTGTAGTCGTGCCAGACTATTTTCATATACAAGAACACACCATTTACTTCTATAGCTCTGTCTTTGGCTGTACAGCTCTGTCAACTGGAATTTCATCCTTGCATTTCCAAACAGCAACATTCTACTTTTCTTAAAGGACCAATGATAACATAATCTCCTTTTTGAACCTTCTCATTGTCTTCATTGAATTGTTCAGTCTCTGCTTTCCCTCTCCAAGGCATGCTGCATATAGAGTTATTCTTGTATTGACCATAATGTTACATTATAGTAGGGGATATAGGTGTTTTCATTATTACAGGATGGATTCTTTATGGGGAAAGATGAGTTTTCCTTACAATTGTACCTCCAAAGGCTAGCTCAGTACCTCAGAATTATAGCATGCCTGATAAATGTTGGCTAAGTACATACGTTATAAGCAGGCTCTGTGGTGGTTATTTTACATACGTTTTCTTTTAGATTTTTATAGTAGTATCCCATAGGGATAATTACTATTATTATCTCAACTTTGCAGATGAGGTTAAATTCTTGCCCAAGGTCTCAGTCAGTAACTGGCAGAACCTGTATTTGACCCTAGATAGTTTGACTCCAGAGCACATAATCCTGAGAATGTAGCTACTAAAATGGGGATTTTAAATACAGAACTCTCATTTTGAGCATCCCTCGTGTTTCAAGATGCCAACTTTGCAAATTGTTTTTGAGAAAAATAGGATTTGCTGAAAATGTGTAGTGCAGAAGTCTGCCATCTATTCTTACATCACTACAGTTATTGCTGTCTCCCAGTTTTATTTCTTTAGGAATAAAGTTACTTCTTTTAATCTGTTTGTGGAAACTTAATTTTCAACTCCCAGAGCTACTGTGTTTCGAGAGAGAGGCGGCAAAAGAAACAATACATGAAAGCAGAATTGGAAAAACAGGGTAATTAGAAAGAGCAGTGTGCAGCTGAGCCTCTCTCTATATCCCATGATTTGGTATGAAGCAGATCCTAGAAGGTCATAGAAGAGCCTCACTTGATGTTTTCTTTGTATTTCTGCAAAATTCCTCATCCATTCTCTCTTCCTCTGAACTCCTGACATAGGAATCTACATTGCACAATTTAGTATTTGATTTTGTGGTGTCTAGATGTTTTTGGGCTGCACGATTTCCTAAAATTCCAAGATTTTAGAAAGCTGAGAGACAGCTTAGACATCATTTGTTCAAGTGTATCATTTTAAAATGTGGAAACTGAGGCCTGGAATATGTAAATGACTTACCTACAGTTACACAGCAGGTAAGTGGCAGCACCAGAACTGGAGGGCAGATCTGCTCACACTCAAAGTAAGACTTTGGACACTAGATCAAGCTGCCTCTTGCCGTCTAAATTAGATTCTAAATATCCCTTCAAATATTTATTCTTGCCTTCATATGACAGACATTGACAGAATGTTTACCAAGTGCCACACATGTACTAGATGCTGAAGTAGGAAGAGAAATATGTTCCCATCTCAAGAACATGGAGGCATTCTTTCCTTAGTCCCTTGAAAACTCATCCTCATAGGCATGAGCATTAATGAAGATGTGTACAGAATCCTCCCAGACCTCTCTGTGTACAAATAACTTTCCAAGTAGGAGTTGGGAGACAAAGAGCATACCAGCAGCGGGATGGGCATTTGCAGTGGCATGGTGCGTGAAGGAAGATGGTTTGGCTGAGGGGAGAACATGCAAGGTAAGAAGATATGAGAATGAGATGGGAGGAAGAAGGAGGGAGCCACTTAGGCTGTGGTGAGCAGTAAGGCTGATGACTATGGACAAGGGTCTAATTGTAAAGGGCATAATATGTTATCCCTAGAATGGTAGACTATATATCCTATAAAAAGTAGTAAATTACTACAAGTTTTTAAGCAGGAGAATAATATGATTGGACAATATCCTCTTTACTTTTCCAAAACCCCCATGTAGAGTCAGGCTGGTGTTGGGTAGATAATAACTGGTATGGTTTGGCTGTGTCCCCACCCAAATCTCATCCTGAATTGTAGTTCCCATAATCCCCATGTGTTGTGGAAGGGACCTGATGGGGGTAATTGAATCATGAGGGAGTTTCCCCCATGCTATTCCATGTTAGTGAGTTCTCACAAGATCTGACGGTTTTATAAGGGGTTTCCCCCTTTGCTTGGCTCTCCTTCTTCTTCCTACGCCGTGTGAAGAAGGATGTGTTTGTTTCCCCTTCCATCATGATTGTTAGTTTCCTGAGACTTCCCCAGCCATGCTGAACATAATTTATAAAGTAAATCTCTTTACTTTATAAATTACCCAGTCTCTTTATTAGCAGTGTGAGAACAGACTAATACAATAACATGAACTTGACCTAAAAACAGAAGCTTGACTCAGCAGTAAGTTTCCAATCAAATATGCACTTTCTCATTCAGGAATTTCTGGAAGTCATCATGCTTTATTTATTAAAATTTATAGGCATTTTTGGACAAGTACAATGATTTATACATATATTGGTTGCCATAAAAGTTACAGCCTTTAAAATAAAGGAGTAGCCTGCCTATTCTGTCTGTCTCACTATTATACTTCCCTACTGGCATGCATGTAAAACGAAGGCAAAATGTAGAAGGAGGCACAATGGATAAGCAGAGGATCCTCAAAAGGAACTTAAGGAGTTCACATTCAGGCAACTAACTTAGTGCTCAGAGGTTGGGAATTAGTAATTATTTCAAACCTATCTTGGCCTTCATTTCTCCTTGAGTTGTTTTCTTACCTATTTCTTATATCCTGTATTTCCTTCTAAAGAGAGTACCATAAAATAACATTCTCCAAGTTAAAAAAATTTTTTATAGTCTTTCGTGATTCTAGCATAAATTCACTTTCCCTGGGCTTGCCATGTAGATGTTTGTAAACTGACCTTTTGTCTTATCTGTGATACTTGTTAAATATGTTAAATATTGCAGAATATATAATGAAGCCAAGTTTTACCAGTGATACCAAAATTTAATAAGCCTCTGTCTTTCTCTGGGGATTTTTTCAATCATAATAGACAAGGTCCACTATCTTAAATTGCCAAGAACCCACAGCAAGAAAGTAACACGTTGAGATAAGATCCACACAGAGACACATCAAAGTGTGCTGCTTTAGCCTCTTTTGGTAATGCTCCTCATTGCTTTTTTCATGATTAAATTGTTGCCACAGAAGAGAGGGTGGAGGGGATTAGAAAGTTTGGTAGTACAGGCAGTCAGTGATCTGCCTGTATGTTGTTGAATTTACACCATCTGAGTATAGGTATCTACACCTGTGTCTCTTTGCCTGAGGCTTCCTCCAATCACAGCCTGCAGAGTGGAAGTCCTGGTGAATAAACACCCCAGGGAACAGTCCTTTAAAAATGGCTAATGAGAGCTGGTATATGTAGTCATTTCCTATTGCTGCTGTAACAAATTACCACACATTTGGTGTCTTTGAACAACACCAATTTATTATCTTATAGTTCTGGAGGTCAGAAGTCTGACACAGATCCCACCAGGCTATCTCAATGGGCTGGCAGGGATGTGTTCCTTCTGGAGGGTCTGGGGAAGACTCTGTCTTCTCACCTTTTCCAGCTTCTAGAATTCTGTGATCTGTGGCTCCATATTGCTCTGACCCTGCTTCCTTGGTCACATATCCTTTCCTGACTCTGACTCTTCTGCATCCCTGTGGTAAGGACCCTATGGTTACACTGGGGCTACCCAGTTAATCCAGTCTAATCTCCCTATCTCAGTATCAATGTCCTTAACTTAATCACACCAACAAAGTCACTTTGGCCTTGTAACGTATCCACATGCTCTGGAGATTAGGGCAGGGACATCTTTTGGGTTGGGATGTGGACATTGTTCTGCCTACCACAATGTGTAAATATTCTAGTTTCTTCATTCTTTAAGAGGGGTAACTGAAGCGCATGTTCTAATGTTTTCAGAGTCTCCCAATGGGATTTAGCCCTAGTTGCTCATATTGGTTACTTGCTCAATAAATACCCTTTCCTGGTTTCCTTCCCTTTCTAGTTTCACTGCCTCATTTCCTTCCTAATGGCTTCCAGAATTACCTCCCAAATCCAAATACTTGTATTTGAATCCTTTTCTCAGGGTCTGCTTCCTATTGCTTAGTTGCTTAACTTCTATAAATTCTTATGAGTGAAGTGAATTTCTTTGAGTGCTCAAATAATGATGGGGAAAGGAACAGGTCAAAAGGACACAGGTACCAGCTTGAAGGAACTCCCACTGGCCAAATCTAGGACAACTGTAGAACCAAAATAAATAATGATCATAAAATATTACAATGTATTGAATAAAGTATTGTAAGAATCCATGAGTCTATAGGTAAACCAAAAACAAACAAATGAAAATGGAAAACTCTTTCTTATAGTCAAAATCCAACTAATCAATGTAGAAAGGAAGATGAAATTATCAAATCATTATTTGGCCAACATAATAATAACTAATGCAGACAAGAATATTAATTGGATCCTAAAACTAGTAGGTGAAAGTTTGAGGAGTAACAGGATGTTTACATAGTCTCAAAGCATTTCCCTCATGAGACAATTACAAAGGGTAAAAGATAGCTGTATAGTGGAGAAACCTGATATGCCACCTTATCCAAATGACCTAACTGGCTTATGGGATATGGAACATACCTTTAGCATGTCCCTTCTGATATGATGCACTGAGAAGAACTCAGCTTCACTTCTGTGATATTCCTGCCAAAAGTGTGTAACTTGAATCTAATCTTGAAAAAAAATCTCATGATCTGACAAAACCAAATTGAGGGACATTCTTTATCCTTGGCCTGCCCTCTTCAAAAATGTCAATTTCATAAAATACAAAGAAAGACTCAAGAACTATTCCAGATTGAGAGAAACTAAAAAGATATGACCACTAAGTGAAACACTTAATCTTAGATTTTTCTTTTGCTAAAAGAACATTGTTAGGCAATTAGATAAATCCAAATAACGGCTATAGATTAGATAATAGTAATTTATTCATATTAATTGTCCTGATTTTGTAAATTATACTGTGGTCATGTAAGAGAATATTCTTAGTTTTAGGAATTGCACACTGAGGTATTTAAGGATAAATGGACATCATGTTTGTAACTTGCTCTTAAACAGTTCAGAAGAGAGAGAGAGACATGAAACAAATGTAGTAAAATGTCAAGATTTGGAAGATCTGGATAAAAGGTATCTGAGAATTCCTTGTGATATTCTTGTAATTTTCCTGAATGTCTTTAAAATTATGATAAAATTTTAAAAGCACAAAAATGTTACTCTGTTTTGAGTTATTGAGTGTTTGTGGTTGCTTACCTCCATGATGGATCTTGTCATTATGAGATATGTGAAGTGTTCTCAGAATTCTTAAAGCCAAGATATCTCTGTCTATATATGTCCATTGGAAAGTGTAAGGATGCATTGACTATTAAGGAGACTTTCTAATACCTGTAGCAGAGCACATAATTTATATTAAAGAAACCAGAATTTGAGTCTTGCTCAAATGTTGCGAGACTTTTGATAAGTGATTTCACTTTTCTTGGCTTCAAACCATGTATGGAACGTTAAGGAATGTCTGGAATGTTAACCCTTCCAGAACATTAATTTATGACTCTCTAATGTCCTTTGGGTATTTAAATAACTGAGTCTATTCTTCTGAATGTGGCTCATGATGGCTGCCTTATAACAAATTCCACTTGATGCAGTCCCCATGAATTCATGTGAAAGAAATCTCCATTGTAAGGTTATTAGTTTGTGTTTTAAAGGAGAAAAAAGCCAGCTGAAACAGTCAACAGAATTATTCAGTTTGTGATTCTGTTGACTAGATTTTCTCACATAGGAAATATTATGAGTTTAGGCAAACAAACTTCATATTAATAATTATTGAAAACAATTTACTTTATGTAACAAATACGTCCTATTTGTTGAGTTGGGATTGAGTTTGTTTATTTCTAAAACCTCTGGGCATATGTTCCCAACTTACACTGAAGGACAGAATAAATGGTCTAATGTAGAAAGCTAGGAACAGGGGACCTGAGCTGAGCTACATCAGCCCCACAGCTGCTTTGCTCCTTAATATTTGGCAGAGGGTAGTTCTCCAGCCATTGCCCTTCCTCTTTCTTAAATAGAGGTAATGAGGCCTGAACTTCTCTTGCCTCTCAGGAGTGCTGCAGTGATGAATGGAAATGCCATTTGAAAACTACTGTGAGTCCTCTGCTAGGGAGATATTTAAGTAACAAAGCATCCTCATCAGAGTATAGTCAGCTATTGCTACAAAGCCAGTACCAGGGGACTGAGTCTTTTCATAATAGTGTGATCTAGAATGTGCTGTAGATAGCTGTGGGGGTGGGGGAAGGAATAGGCTACCTTCCCTCTCTGACACCAAGTATTCTTATCTCAGTACTCTTATTTTTTTCATAGCATTTATCATAAACCACAATTAACTAATTATTTAACTTATTTATTATCTAGTTGCCCTTCAAAAGCATACATTCAAAGAGGGCAAGAAATAATTTGGCTTTGTTTTCTTGTATCCCTTGACAAATGGTAGGAGCTCAATGAAGACTAATTTAGAGATGAGTGAATGAATTAGAAAATCCATGATACAATTTTGCTATTCTTTTATGACAGAATTTGAGCACATTTGTCAATATACTTATAATTGCCCATGAGAATTTGAATTTCCATAGCCAAATAGGTAATTTCACATGCTTGTGATTTTTAAGATGCCAATTGTAGACAACAAATAAATAAGTTGGCATGGGATGCTTAAAAGTGATGCTTTTAAAAGTGATGCTCCTTTAAAAACTTCATATATCAGTACAGTCTTCTTAAGAAGCTTCAGCATGCATACCCAGTATCAGTGAAATGGATAATTGAGAATGTGGATTTTTTTTTAATTTGGAAAGTAATATTTTTATTAGTGACAAGGTCTAACTCTGTCACTGAGGCTGGAGTGCAGTGGCATAATCATAGCTCACTGCAGCCTTGGACTCCTGGGCTCAAGGGATCCTCCTGACTCAGCCTTCTGGGTAGCTGGGAATACAGGTGTGTGTAACCACTTCCAGCTAAGTTAAAAATAATGTTTTTAGAGATAGGAGCTCGCTATGTTGCTCAAACTGATATCAAACTCCTGGCCTTAAGCATTCCTCTGCCTCGGTCTCCCAAGTAGCTGGGATTACAAGAGTGAGCACTGCACCCTTGAGGTAATTTTTATATCTGTTTATTTTTTCTGCTCCATATCTTGTCACATTTTGTTGTGTTACATCACTATAAAAAGCACATCATCCATTTAATATCCATCTCTTTATATCCAAGGAGCTAAGGGGCTTATACCACTGCTGGCAAAAAGGAAGCAGGGTGGCAGTAGGGCCAGACACTGGGATGAATCATTTGTCACAGTTGGTCTCCATACTTCTATGGGTATTGATCTTTGCTTCCATGATGGTTTTAAAGATGAGGAAATTTGTGTGTTACACCTTCCCACAGTCACCAGTGAGAATTTGCTTCACATGTCTCTTTAGCCTCCTCTGTACTGGTGCCTTGTAGCCTGATGTCCTGAGACAATTCATAAAATACAGGTGGGGAAGAAGGAGGACTGTCTGTCTCTTCTTTCTCAACTGCATCAGTTCTTTAATGGTAGCTGAAGCAGGGAAATGACGTTGGTGCTTGAAAGCCACACATTTTTCTTCCTCTTCTTTTTTTTTTTTTTTTTTTTTTTTTTTTTTTTTTTTTTTTTATTTTTTGTGGTTTTTTTTTTTTTTTTTTTTTTTTTTTTTTTTTTTTTTTTTTACTTTCCGTAAGAAGCCTTGGTGGGGGTCTTCTTTGTATGTATTTTGGACACTTGATCCTTCATCATTGTATTACTGCCTTGGCCCTCCTCAAGAATGACATTGATTATGTCATTCTCATTGTTCAAAGTCCTTCACTGGCTCCCCTCTACTTGGAAAATATAGTCTCAGACCTTCACTTCAGCATGCAGTTTTCCTCATAATCTAATTCTAGGATAGTGTCATGGTGATGAGCATCGATTCTGGGTTAAATACCTGATTCTGCCTCTTGTGACCTTGAACAAATTGCTTAACTTTTCTAAGCCTACTGTCTCCTCACGTATAAAATGGAGAAAACAAGAGAACCTGTCTCATACGATTGTTTTGAAGATTAATGAAATTATTCCTATAAAGTGCTCACCATTGTCCCTGGAACATTGTAAAGCTCAATAAAAGTTTGTTATTTTTAATACCTCTCCCTCCTGATCCAGCAACTGAACTAATTATTGTTGCAAGTACCCCATAATTTACATTTTCCTTCAGACCTCCTTTGGTTCATGCTTTTCTTCACTCCTTTCCCTACTTTCCCAACTTCAAATGTTCCCCATTCTCTAAGGCCCTGCCACAGTGTTACCTCATCTCTAAATCCTTCCACAGAAAAATTTCCCCCCGTTTTTCCCTCTAGAGTTCTAAGGGATCTCTCCCTTCTCTGAATTCCCACAACGTTTTTTTCAAGGTGAAAGCCACAGGCACTTACATCAAAGAGGCTCTCTGGACTCCCACTTAGGTGAGGTCTGGGGGATGTGTCTTCTGTTCCCATGGGCTTCTGTGATGAGGTAATGTCAGTCCCCTCTACCTTGCTGACTCTAACCAGTAAAGAGGACTACCTGTAATTATGCCCAACACGTAACAGATGCTCAAAAAGTATTTACTTAGTGAAAGGAATTTCCCATGACTACTGTACAGATCGCTCCACAAGAAGCCCTAGTTTCATCCCAAACTGGAATTCCTCAGAAAGTGTGTGTTGAGATTTCAAAAACCATTAGCCTTGGGTCTGGGGAGGATTTAGTGACATGTCAGATATATTATATGACTCATGGATTTAAACTGGTTTGGGGGATTCTCTATGCTAGGACTCGACCTTTTCAAACTAAGAGTTCTTTTCTCTAAGACAACTATCATTTTTGCTCATGTTAGAGGTTCAAAATGATTGCATGGGAAGTTGAATGCCTTGGTACTTGAAAAGATTATGATGAGTTATCTCTGTCTTGCTATCTTCTTCCCTTATAAAATGGCAGGGAAAACAATGGCATCCCCTATATTTTGAAAAAAAGAAAAAAACCAAAAGTCTTTTTTATCTAGAAGAAGAGAAATGGGCTTGAAGGTTGCTGCCTGTGGTTTTGCTCAGTGCAATTGATGTAGGCAGGGTGTTGGGGTGAAAACAGAATGGAACTTCACACATGTTATGGAAGCTAACAGCAAGAGTGTCACAGCCAGAAATATATACAACCGTAGATCATTCCTCCTCAATAGACATAATTAAATTAGCCTTAGGCAATTTTCCTCATAATGCAGGGTGAGAAAATTTGGAGAGAAAGCTTAAATTTTCCTATTTCTAAATGTTGGGAGGCTTTAGTTCTAGTTTCAGCTTCTCCACTCATGGGTTGAGAGTACGTGGCTAAATTATTCTCTTTCCCTGGGCCTCAGTTTCTCCATCTGCAAAACAAGGGTATTGAACTAAATGGTCTATAAAGTTTCCTCCAACTTTTGTTTATCAATATGCCTTGATGAGACATATCAGGTTGGGGGCACCCATTTGGTGAGTGAGAAAAGCAGAAGTCTATTCATATGTCATTGTAAAGGGTGTGACTTACCCAGGGTTCACAGTGATAGTCGACCACCTGGACATACTCATCCAAGAAAGACTCCCAATTGTTGGTTGAATTTTCCTCCCGATGTCCCTAACTCCAATACCTCAAAATGTGACTATAATTAGAGACGGGGTTTATTTTAGAGAAGAATCAAGTTAAAATGAGGTCATTAGGGTGGACCCTAATACAATAGGACTAGTGTCTGTATAAGAAGAGGAAATAGGGCCAGGTGCAGTGCCTTATTCATGTAACTCCAGCAATTTGGGAGGCCGAGGCGGGTGGATCACCTGAGGTCAGGAGTTTGAGACCAGCCTGGCCAACATAGTGAAACCCCGTCTCTACTAAAAATACAAAAATTAGCCAGGTATGGTGGCGAGTGCCTATAATCCCAGCTACTCGGGAGGCTGAGGCAGGAGAATCACTTGAACCTGGGAGATGGAGGTTGCAGTGAGCTGAGATCGCGCCATTGGACTGACTCCAGCCTAGGCAACAAGAGAGAAACTGTTTCCAAAAGAAAAAAATAAAAAAGAGAAAATAGAACACAAACACACAGAAGGAAGCTCATGTGAAGACATAGGGGAAGACATCCATCTACAAGCCAAGGAGAAGAACCTCAGAGGAGACCAACCCTGCCAACATTTTGCCTTGGACTTCTAGTCTCGAGAACTGTGAGGAAATTGATTCCTGTTATTTAAGCCACTACATCTGTGGTACTTTGTTATGGCAGTCCCAGCAAATAAATACAAGGACTGTGCTGTCTAAGGAAGAGAATAAATGCTATTGTGGTGGGGAAGAATAGCCAGAAAAAAATTGGGGTAAGAGAAAAGTGTTTGCAAGGCTGCTCCCAAAACTTTGTTTCCTAAGTGCCCAGTCCTTGGGTCAGAAGTTGGACATACATTTACTCACTATTTAGAAATGGGGGAGAAAACAATTGAGAAGTTACCTGGGTCCAGGTACTGTCTTAGGCCCTTGGCATGCAGTAGTGAATAAGGCAAATACCTTTTAGTGGTGAATAAAATCAGCAGCCATGACAGTTGCTAACAGCCTTATATGAGAAGGTGTGACAGGCAAACCTAACTTAATCTGGGCTCTTTGAAGTCCTTGTCTAAGAAGCTCCAAGGAAAGAGTGAGGATTAAGCAGGGAAAAAAGGGGGAGGCCTTTCAGTGAGAGGATCTGTGTGAATGTGAGAAGTTATGACCAAGGTTCTGAAAAGCAGCCTACTGGAACTGCAATACAGAGAACAAGAAGCAGGGATGTGGAAGTATAAGCCAGTAAATTAGAAAAGACAAATAGCTTAATACTTTTCATGGAGGAAGAGAAAAGACTAGGGTTGGAGTGGAAATGTCCAACCCATTTGGCTCTGACCGCTAGCCATTCTAGACTTTATCCATCACTCTTTCACCTTCAGGATGACTAACCAAGGGATGCTCAAGCCAATCATATGCAATTTTTTTTTTTAGAATGCATGGAAAGAGCTTTTATTCTGGATGTCTCTTTCCATATTCCCTGGGGGACTGGCCAGGACAACTTAAAAAGAAAACTTTAGGATCCTCAGGGTCCAGACCTCTCTGCCTCCACTCTTCTACATCCAGCTTTGAGTTTTCTTCACTCCCCAGAATGGATGTTGCCTACAGAGAAGAAGAGAACCCAAATGAGAGAAGTGTTAGGAGTAATTGTAGAAATTCTGAACAGCTTTGCTTAGAGAAAATGAAAAAGGACAGGGAAAAGGAGAGACTGTTTCCTAAGAGGCCAGTTTATAAAAGGCTCTTCTTTCAGCAAACTTTGAGTTACAATTTGTCTGCTCCCACCAGGATCTCATGTTACAGAGCTTTTAGGGAGAGAGATTGATGTCTACCACTCTGCCTCTAAGTGGTATTTTCTGACGACACCATCTCCACCGTTTGACATTTCCACAGTGGCTGCTTGGCTTTCTTTCCCTTCCTCCTCTGGTGTCATTCCTCTTTCCCAAACTTTTCCCTAAACCTGACCTTTGGGAGTTGTGCTACAAGGGGAAGATTGTGTGTTAATTCCTGGTAGTCATCTCCAAAGTTCAAGATTTGCTGGGATAGAAAAAGATGGCTGTTCTTTTTTGAATAAGGCTTCCAGAGTTTGAGGAACTGTGCAAGTGTACCCACTGATCTATAAAGAATAGGTATTCATCTGCATGGTTACCAAATCTGCTGAGAGTTGCTATGTGTCCAGAAAATGTAAGCTGTTGTGTGTTCAGAATAGCACCTTGGGGAGCTAAACATAAATCCAGACAATCCCAGATCATTACAAGTGGCTCAGCCCAGGCAAGATATCCTGGGTTGTATGATTTCCACAAACTTGGAATGAAGTTAAGAGAAATTTTCCTAGGTCTCAATATGGAAGAAAAAAAGGAAAGCAAATTTAAGAAATGCAATCTGTTCCGAATCAACCAAATGCCAGCTTGCTCTCAGCAACAGTCCAAAAGTCTATTACGAGGCAAAACAAACTATAACCAGGGAGATGAATGCATTTGCTTATGGCAAAAACGTATTATTCACTCCAAAGTCAAAGCTGTGAATGACTTCATTCATTCAACAAACCTCTAGTGACTTTTGGATTGTCCAGTGTTTCATTGTTTACAGAATACTCATAATTTATGTAGTTAATGGGAATCTAACTAAAACTTGTAATTCTGGGGAAATGAATTGGAATTAAGCTTTTTGTAAGATGGTCAATTGAGTATTTCTCCAGAGACAGACCAATAATTCAGAAGAGGTGCTGATGGAATCTGCCTGGGACAAATCTAATGATCAAAACAGTAAGAAGTATGATGTCCACCCATATACTTGTTAAGAACACAATTGGGGAAAAGAACCTTGTCTATCAATCTCTTCTTGCTGTCAGGAATTTCTGTGATCAGAAGTCAATCCAATTAAAAACCCAAGGAAAATCCCATAGGAATAGAATCTAGATTCAGAAGTATTTTGCATTGTTATGCTACAATGTCTTTCACCTGTTTTACTTTTGGAAACAAAGGGAGGGGTGCAATTTGTGAGTTTGGGGGTACATGTTTCCAAGTACAGATTGTTCTTTATTACTATTCCTTGTCTAAAGCCTTGTTATACACACACACACACACACACACACACACACACACATACACACACACAGATCAGAATTGTGTCTAAGCAAGTGAACTAGAAATATTGTATTTAGTGGGCAAAGGATAAGCTGAACAGAGGATTTATTTGTGCTTTTAAACACCACATAATCAGTTTTAATTTTCCAAACATGCACTTTCTATTTTCTTGATACCACAGACACCAAAGAAAACCTGTACTAAGTGCAGGCCACTGACTGGGATAGTCTTTAGCAATTAGGACAATCTCACATGCTTGTGTCTTACATATTACCACAGCTGAGGTTCCGCACTGAGGCCCCCGGGCTTGGAAGGTTTATCAAATTGCTCTTGCAAGCTTCTCTTATCTCACCAGGAAGGAACTCCCTGCAGTGATTATGTGGAATGGCTTAAAAATTTAAACTGGGAATAAAGCTACATCTGGGGACCATCGGTTCCTTATACAACCCAGCCTCTCCCTCTCACCTCTGCACAAAAGCTTGCTATAGTTTCTCTCCTACTTTAGCTTCCAATGTAGTTTCTCTGTATTTTTAGGAACCCCTTCCCATTTATCAGAAGGCCTCCAGAATCCCCAAGTCCTCCGAGAAGGCTTCTTCCACATCCTTAGAAAGCCTGTGATCACAGCAATTTGTTCGCTGCCTAGGATACCCTCCCTCTGGACTCTTGCTTGTGAAGCCTCAGCTCATATTTTCATTCTGAGCTTAAGTAGTGAGATCTGAAGTTTGAGCTCCCCAATCCGACCAGAGCTCTTCTTCCCTATGCTGTCATGCCATTTCATCTTCTCAGTGTAGTCATCATAGTGGATAGTCCTTCATGTGGATGTCTATCTTCCTCTATGACTACACCCTGGAGAGCAGGGTCAAGGTAAGCTCAGCTTTATGTCCCTGGTGCTTGACATGGAAGAGGCAAAATGCTTCCAAAAGCACTTGTTCCATTACTGAATATTCATGTGATAGATGGTTATACAGCCTTTAATACTATGCTTTCCAAGATAGTTTAATAATATAAAAATACATTTACATTTTGCCAATAGAAAAGTGTACAAAGCCATATATACCATGATTCTAATTCTATACTTATAAAGGTATATATTTTTTATAATTATATGTATATATACATATATATGAATGTATACAGAGAAAAAAGGACTAGAAGGAACTGTACCAAAATCCTATCTGATTTTCAGTTGTAGAATTATAGGCTATTTTTAATAAATATTTTTCTCTAGATTCTCTATCGTAAACATACACTACTGTTAGAAGAAAAAAATACAATTTTTAAATGAGTTGCAAACACGAACCATCTTATGATGACAGGGACAGCTCTAAGCCAGTTAGAATAAAATTTGGTAAAATCAAGTGCTGATGATAATAAGCGTGTGGTGCTCTGATAAGTGGAAAAATAACATGAAAGCATATATTTTGGTTAATATTCACAGTGGCCTTCTTTTCATAGTTTCTTCAGTAGCACAGGAGATACTTAAACCAGGCTGTCTTTTAGAAGATTGAAAGTAATATATTTTTAAATTAAGGGCTATTGAGATTAGAAAGATATAGGATTAGACATAAAACTCATAAAGTTGTCCAGCGAGTGTTTCCTTCTAGCACCCCCAGCCCCCAGAATGATCTATAGGAAAGTTGAGATTACTTACAGCATTGGAACACATCTTTGCTCTAGATAATGTGGTATAGCTTTAAATAGTAGATCAGATAAATGATTAAAATGGGAGACTAGCGTTAATAGTTAAAAAAGGGTAATGTAGCATTTTCTTTCTTATCTAAGGCTGTGGCATTAAATGCCACATTAACAAACCTTCTGTGGGGAGGTTCCTTGCAAGATGATGACACCTACCCTTTTCTTTGTTTCCCATTCTGAGAAAGAACTAAATCCACCAGGGCAGTAAGATGGCCAGCTGGTACGTGGAGTGCCTCTTCAGCCAGAAAATAGCTTTGTGGTTAGTCTTGGGCCTCGGAGTCTAACACCCAGGATTGCTTGGCTTCATTACTTATAAGTGATGAACTGAGGCTCAGTTTCTCTATGTGAAAAATGGGGACATGAATACCTACTTTACAAAGTTATTGAGGATTCCACAAGATGTTACGGGCCAAGTGCTCAGCACAGCATCTGAAGCATAACAAGTGCTCAAAATACGGCCATATTTGGGACCTACTTCCTACTTTTATTCCCACCTACTCTTATTTTGACTGATTGCTTGACTAGTTTTTTTTTTTTTTTTTTTAGCCTCAGTTTCTTCCAGTTCATTGTATGGATTTGTTGTCACAACCATGGAAAAGTTGTACTTTACTTTTTCCTCTCTGGCTTGTGATTTCCGTATACTGATCTCAGGTTTAAGTCTTAAATTAAACCCTCCCTCTACTACTTAGTTCCTGACTCAAATGCCGAATATTTTGGGGTAATGTGTTCTCTATTCTTGACCTAGATTTAGTTTGTGGGCCATTATACAGTTGGAAAACTACTGGTTTTAGTCATATAGTCCTGATTTAAGTCTTAGTTGTTTCTTACCAGCTGTGACATTTCAGGCAAGTTGGTTGGTGCTGAGTAAACACTATTCTCTAACATAGGGATGACATGCGCAACTGCAGGTGTTCAATGTAAGTAAGAAGAACTAGCTTCTATGTGAAGCTCCTAGCAGAGGGCTAGAGGCACAATAAATGCTTCTCCCCACTTTTCCCTCTCTAAGTCACAGCTGTAAAAATGTAGTCCTGTGTGCCCCAATTACATGGTTTTCCTTTTCCTCATGACCACTGTCTTCTGTTTGTATGAATGAGACATACTAATATGCAGACTGATGCATTAAAATGCTACCTTATTAATTCAGGATAAACCCCCCTTATTAGGAATTCATGATCATTCTGTCTAGAGCCCAGACTGAAATTTACTTTGTCAACTAATCTTATGGGAGAGAGACAGGGAGGCCAAGGTAGAAAGGAGAGGCATGATCTGAACCACTTTGTGACCAGGACTACTGTATGAGGTGCATGATGCTGGATTTGCTTCATATTTAATATGTAACTGACATAATGGGCTGTCAGGAGGGAAAATTGCATATTACCATTTTAATGTCTTATGGCATTCATATAAACTTGAGAGGGGGACTAGATGATTTCCTAAATATAAACATATCCATAAAACACATAATTTGGTAATTATCCAAGATCAATTGTGTCTGGCTATTCTCTATGTTTTCAGGTATGTCAGATACCCTTACAAACTGCTCAGTTTATACGAACTTCACATTTCCCCATTTAAGCCCTGAAGCTAAACACTTGAGTTTGTCATTAATTTTATAAAAGCTTTCCATGGTTTCCTGCTAAGAAAAGAAAGTGGTGTTTTCGCCACAAAAATCTATACAGTATACATTTAACAATTTTAGGAGTGTGTAACAGAGAATAGTATGGGGGAGTTCAAGATTCGAATTAAAATTCAGCCTGATATAAGTATAGTTTTGGAATGCACCTCAGATTCCCAGTATATATGCTTTATTAAAGAAGAAAAGATAAATAAATTTGAAGACATAAAGCCTTCAATATCATCTCCCGCCATCAAGTCTCCTAGGAATTCTTTATTATGGGAAACCCATTTAGTTCTGTTTACCTGTTCTGGGCAATGTTGAACCAGCAGATATAAAAATCATGAGTTCCCTCAGCATCTCCTTATTTTTACTAAAGAAACTGGTATCAGTGCATATGGGGGAATCGGGGGTAAGGGCAAGAGAACTATCCACACTAAATTAGACCAAGTCCTGCAGAGATGCCAGACCAAAATTATTCTAGACCTCCAGATGGTGATTCTGAATCACCAATCTTTAAAGAAACATTTTTTCCCTCCAAGCTAATCCCTTTTGAGTAATAATAATAATAATAATAATAAACTCTATTTGCAAGCAAGGTGAGAGTGAAAGAACTGAGGTGAAGAAAGCATTTTCAATTGTACTTAGAATGCATCAGAAGTAGTTACATTTCCCTTTTCAATAAATAGAAAGGGAGAAAGTATGGTTTTTCCCAGCAAAGTGCTGGGGATATAAAATGCTTCCCCCCATGCCATCAATGGTAAAAACCGTAATAAACAAAAGAAAATGCCTTGGAAAATGAATACAGAGATAGAAAGCAAACACCAAGTAAAGGGTTGACTATGGTGTCCTTAGCAAACAAACAAATAATTGAATAAATAGAAACCACATGAGAGAAAAGAGGCACTCTAATATTGTTTGCAAAAAAAAGGAAATGATTCCTTTTTGCCGAATGAGAAACACTGACAATTAAACATTGCATTTGTTTTTATATACATGGAATCAATTCAATTTTTCATTAATTAAATGAACAAGTTAGGGAATGCCTGTTTTAAGAAACTGCTCCAAAAATAACCGTGAAAATTCAGGTTACAGATACACTATATGCCCTGAGGGCAGGAGAAAGCAAAAGGGAAAATAAGAAATTAGAAAGTGACCTATAATAACCACTTCACTGTTAAAGGTGATAATCACATTCATTATCAGTCAGGACCTGGTTTGATATCTAATTTCACTGGCTAATTTATCAAATTAAATTAAATACAAATGAGAAAATACTTGGCCAAGGAAAAAAGTACTCTATCATTTTGCTTTCTGTCAGCTGAAAATCAACTCATTAGCACTGACATACTGGAAAAGTATGCTCCAGTATTTTGCTGAAGAAACATGTAAAAGGGATTTTTTCCCCCAAATTGGGCTGGGAAAGATATTGTTGATGAAAAATTTTGGATTTCCTGGTGCTTGCTCTATCTTCAGAATGGAGAAATGGCTGAGGTTTTTCCCCATCATTTATTGCACCAGTATTTAAGTGCTCATTCTGTGTAAGTTCAAATATGTGCTTTATGGGTGGAATGAAGTCTCACAGATTTGCAACTGCAGGCTCTTGAGGGTCTAATGCATCAGTGCCCCCGCTTTTCATGGTCCACAGATCAACAGGAAAGTTGTAACATGGTCCACTACTCTCTGCAGACATTTGAAGACAACAATTCCTCAACGGGAAACACACTAAATTTGCATTCAGTGCTGCTCCAATTCTCTGTGTTTCCCATACACACTTGGCACTACTAACAATAGAGACACCTTCTGATCTGCCCTGTGCTAAAATTTATCCTGAGTAAATAGGAACTTAAGGATGTACTGCATTTTTGAAGCAGGGGCACCAGACGTTATTCAGAACTGTAAAAGAGGGGCCCTGCACCGGAACTTAAAAGGCTGCTGGGCCTAGAAAAATAGATGGAGTGCAGAGTGCTGAAGCAGCAGGAGTCTGACCTGGGTAAGCTGCAAGACCTCCCTGGGCCCAGGTTTTTCTCACCAATAAATGAAGGCTTTGGCAAGGAATGCTTTGAGCTCAGGTACTTCTTACTTTTCTGTTGCAGCTCATTTGTTTCAAGATCTGAAATTCTGTTCGCCAAGACCCCTTATGAATGGGAAGAAAGTGATAATTTTTTTTAAGTGATTCACAAAACCAGGATATTGCCAAAGAAAAAAATCCATCAGCCTATATTACCTGGATTTTCTTTCTGCCAATTTTTCTTTGCTTTTGCTTGTCTAGCACCTGTCTGATGGAATGGTGTGTTTGAAAGAACCTTTCTTTATTTCTTTGACTTATCAATCTAAATTTTCAAATGGGTTCTTCTTTACCTATACTTTAAAATCCCATTCCTCTACCCTTTGTGGAACTGGCCTTCTACCTAAACCTCGTTCCATCTGCTCTAAATGTTACACACGTTTCCTCTGTAATCTTGAAACAATTCTCCAAAACTGTCTATATATATTTGGATGAAAAGTGTCAACTGTACAGAAGCTTTGTTTTCTATGAATCATTTACTTGTCTCAGCAGATATCGCCACACAAATATAGACTAATAATGGGTCAAAGCATATAGACAACTGTTAAAAAGAAATAACATGTAATACATTTTGGGACACTCCATAGATGCTTTTGTACTTTGATGAAAAATGTGGATACTACAAAAGAAAATCAGGTTTTAACAAAACTCTTATGGAAAAAGAACTATATACCCAATAGAGTCATATATATATACACACACACATTATGTGTATGTGACAAGTTGGGATGTGTGTGTATATAAATTTATTGGTAAATATATATGTATATATATTTACCTTTACACATGGGATATAACAATATACCTTTTTTTCTTCATGTGAACTACCCTCCCACTGCCCATTAGGTGCTAGTCAGTACTATTTAAAATACAGAAATCCTGTTGATTAAAATATCTTAATTAAAATAGACATTTCTTCCCTTAGAAAAAGAATTAAAACTTTTTAGGGCCTAGCTTTCAAAAGCAACATGCTACATCTGATTTATTTTGGTGGTGGTTTTTATGGGTGTGAAAAATATTACCACTGCAACTAGCAACAACTATAAATGATACATTATTGCAAGTGTTCTAAAAAACCAGAACAAAACTAATTTATTATAGTTCTGTCTTCATTATACACCATGAGTTGGTGAGTTAAACACAACAAAATTGTCTTTTCTTTTAAAAGTATCTACTAAAGATAAAAAGAATAAGATAACAATTAACATGTAGTTTGTTACATTAAAAAATCTGATATACATATTTCTATTGCCTGTTAGCTTGTTCTAAGCCTCTTTAACTATTACATAAAAAAGGAAAGAAAAAGGAAATTCATTGTTTAAAGGCAAACATTCAATTCAGTTGATACAACATTACAGTACAGTCAACTAACATCATTCAATGAAGGTAACAAGTCTAGCCTTAGCTTCTTGAGTTAAGAGTCTGTAGACCAGATTGCTACAAAAGTTTCAATGCTGCTTCAAAACTGTATGTTAGCTTTTTGGAGGACAAGGTACTTTCTACTGATGGCTTCAGAAGGGGTCATGCTACTGGTAAAAGCACAGGGGAACCCCAACCTGTCATTAATCATTTTATTGAGCACTGTAGTTAGAACAGCATTATTGAGTTTAGCACAACAACTAAAATAAAATAATAATATAATAATAATCATAATAATGATAAGAATAAAAACCAAACACCAACTGGAAGCCTAGAGTTGCTGCCAGCTGTGTCAAACCCTTGCGATACGCTATACTAAAAGAATTTGAAATATCCACCCGTCCTCTCCACTCTGCCACAAACTAGCAAAGTCAAAAATACAAAAGTCTTCAACTTGTTACTTTTGCAGAATAAAGCAAAAACGTCTTTGTGCTCCTTACTACCAGAAGCAAAATATCCTCTGAGTTACCACATGTAATAGCTTCTGGATGTGTCAACCTGGGTTGGCTTGGTGTCTGCAGAACCATCTTTGTCTTTCTCGCTGTCACCTTCCCAGAGGTTAATGAGTGGTGGGTACAGCTCATTTAGTGGGATTGAAGAGGTTTTTTGCATATACTTTTTTAATGAGTGGTGGTAGTTTTTTCTCTTAAATCTTTTGACAAAGTACACAGCAATGGACGCAAGGCTAATGACAGCAAACATGGACCCCATTACTGCAGCAAGGGCTGTACTGGTTTCTTGATCAGAGATGTCCAGTGCGAAGGCGGCATTTTTGGTTGTGACATTTACACATGACTTTTGAGTCTGCTGATGAATATTGGACACTGTGAGACATACTTCATAATCTGTGGAAGGCTGTAGATGTGTTAGGTTGTATTCGTGGACATCTACTGGGACCCTGGCAGTATATGTTATGTGGGGGTTATCAATCTTCATGGTGGCAGATGACCATTTTAAGTTTGACGTCATGACATTAGAATTAACTTTCCAGGAAACTAAGATGGAATGGGATTCTGTCTGCTTGACATATATTTTTAGCACCTGGGTACCATCCAGAAGGGTCCCATTAACCTTAATTGTTGCCACCCTAGTGTCTGCCCCTTGGACATTCTGGGCAACACAGGTGTATCTTCCTGAGTCTTCAATTTGTATGTTAGATATTTCCAAGGTACCTTCGCTACTTAGCTTGTATTTATCTGAAAGGGTTTCCACAGTTATCTTATTTCCAATGGGAGTGACCCAGTAAATTTCAGGTTCTGGCTCAGCCATGGCCCGACAGTCTAGAAAAACTGTTGTGCCGATATCCATGTTTAAACGATTTGGGAAGGTGTCGTGAGATATCATTGGGAGGCACTGTTCACTCGAATCCTGGATTAAAACTTCCTTCACCTGATGCCCTTTATATTCGGGCGGCATGGCACAGAACATGGATAGGGGCTCCATGAAGCGGATGTTGGTTTTGTTGGAGTTAATCCAGTGGATCACACAGTCACACCTCAAGGGATTGCTGTGGATACTGATCTCACGCAGATTGGGGAGGGATTCGACTGTCTTTTGGTAAATGGCATTCAAAGCATTGTTGTTCAACATCAAGCTTTCCAGAGCAGGGACGCTTCGGAAAGCCAAGCGGTGGATGTAAGAGAGTTTAGGGTTATTGGTGGCTTCCAGCTTTGTGAGTTCAGGCAAGTTATCCAGAGCATAGCGATCGACAGAAACGAGTTCTCCCATATTGTTGATTCCCAGCTCTTTTAGCCGAAGCATATTTTTGAAGTCTCCTTCTTGGATTTTGTGAATGGGGTTTTTGTTGAGATCTAAGAATTTCAAATTTGGAACTTTTTGCAGGGCAAGTTGAGGGACTTTTACCAGTTTGTTATCGTAAAAAGATAGGCTCTCAAGGCTATCCAGGCCCACTAAAGCATTTCCAGGAATATCAGTGAGATACATTCCTGCCAAAACTAAGCTTCTCAAATTTGCAAGGGGTTTGAAGTTCATATCCAGGATTCCAATCACAGGGTTTTCTCCAATCATGAGAATTTCCAGATTGGGTGTAGAATCAAACCAGCGACTATCAATAACTTTCAATTTGTTGGAGTTCAGGTGGAGCCTTAAAAGATTTTTTAAGCCTGCAAAAGCATTAGCAGAAATAGTGCTAATTTGGTTGTGGTTGATGTAGAGTTCTTGAAGGTTGCTGAGGTCTTGTAGACAGTAATCAGTCATCTCTGTAATCTGATTTTCCTCCAAATGCAGAGTTGTGAGCTGGGTTAGGTTTGCCAGCCCGACCTCCTTAATGTTAGTAAAGTTGTTTTGGGAGAAATCTAGCTCAGTCAAGTTGAAAAGCTGCTGCAGCTCATCCACAGTCTTTGCAATGTTATTGCTCTGTAAGAGAAGCACTTGTGTGTCACTAGAGAGGTTACTGGGAATCCTTGTTAAGCGGAGGTCATTGCAATCAACAGTAGTGGCTTCTCTGTAAGTTGACTGTGGGGTAAACCAGGGACGAATTTCACATACGCAAAGTTGTGGACACTCACTATTCTGTATGGAAGACACAGTTAATGAAGTCATTAGCAGGCCTAGCACCAACCGGCAAGCTGCTACAATAAAGCTCATCCTAGCCATGCTGGCTTGCTGAGCAAGCTAAATTCCTGACACCCCTAAGTTTTAACAAAATGTGAACACTATATTGTGATATGTAGGGCAGCGAGCAGAAAATGTAAACATTCAAGCAAAGTCTTGGTTGAGCTGTGTAGAATTCCAGTCCAAAGGGATGGTTTTGGGGAGTTTTCAAAGGCAGAAAGCAATGTGGAGTCTTTTAACTATGTCTCTCAATTCCAGGCATGTGTACAGGGCCGTGGCATGAGTCACTTCAGCCAAATCGAAGTCTGGAGATGTGCCTGAAAATTAGATTAGGACAGATGTTATGCTTATTCCATAAACTTTCTACATTATAGCCTTTCTTTTGTTTACTAAAAAGGCACAGTCACTCGCAAATCTAGGATCAGAAACATTCAAAATTCATTCAAAATAACCAAACAGGCATTTAAATTGTAGAACATTCTTACTATATCCCACTTATTATACTAAACCTAGTTTTAGAACTCCTTCACTTTTACAATTGAGACTCCACACATACTATTAGTCATATATGACTGTGTACATTTCTATGTATGCACACGTACAGTCACTAAACATGCGCTCACACACACAAATGCACATACTCATACACACTTACTATGAATACTAAAAGCCTACGGATGCCATTTCTTTAAAAATAAAGATGTCTTTAGAAACTCTATCTTTAGATATAAAATATATTTATAGCTCCAAAAACTTAAAACGTTTATGCCTAGTAAAAGCAAAACATTAAAGGTATTTTAATACTCAAAGCTAATTTTTAGTTATTTACATTTTAGTTAGTACCTCATTTGTCTCCAGGAATTCTTTCTAAAAGGTACATTCTATAGATATATTCAGCCAATGCTTTTCTAACTCAATTATTCTTATTCAAAAAGGTAATTTAATATTCTACAAGGTGGATGAAAACATAAAAAACATGCTTGAAAGATGCCAGTAATAAAAGATGACATAGTGTATTATTCCATATATAAAGTATCCAAAATAGAACAACTTGTAGCGACAAAAAGTAATTTAGCAGTTGCCTATGGCCAGAGGATGCGGGGCACAGTGGGAGGGGTGCTAAAGGCTACAAAGTACCTTTTTGAGATGATGAAAACATTCTAAAGATTGTGGTGATGGTTGCACAATTCTGTGAATATTCTAAAAGCTGTTGACTCAAACAATTTAATGAGCAAATTGTTATGTGAATTATATCTTGACAAAGCTATTATTTTTAAAGTTAATTTAACATAACTAAAAAAGGAAAACATCACTTTTTCCTATATTTGAATAGCCACATCAGATCTTGACTGAATAACAAAAGGACTTCATTCTGTCATACCACTGGTCTCTATTAAAAACACAAACATACACAATAGATGTATTTGTATCTCACATAGATGATTCCATTAATCACATGAGTATGTCAGGCATTGCTTAACAGCTGTTGTCCGTGAACATGCTTATATAACCTCTTGAAGCCTGAAGTGTCTTCAGCTACAAAATGGGGTTGCTCATACAAATAGAGCTCTCACAGGATTATTGAGAAAATAAAAGGAATCTAGGTAAAGTTCTTAGTGTAGTAGCTAACTCACATTATATGCTCACAAAAATTAATGTTTGTTATTCATCATATTATATCTCTAATCCATTTGGGTTTTATCTAAATAGTGGTTGTCAGAGGACAAGTGAAAGCACGAAAGCTAAGGAAACCGGTTTTTATTAACCATCATCAATTGGTTTCAATAAAATCCTCTGAGGTCAGATATGTACTACTCACCTGCTTATAAAGACAATATTAGTAGTTAATGGTTCTATTTTTCTGCATTGCAATCAGGTGTAAAAAGCCATTATGGAGCCAGTGTTTGTCTTGGTTTCCCAAACTCGGCCATTTACTTGCTGAAGTATTCAAAGCAGAGTTATGTGTTTTCTGCTGTTTGTCTTGCTATAGTGCACTTGAGTCTTGAGAACTGAAGGAACTTCAGTGACTAGTGTTTTCTTTAACTTTCTAAGATTACTATAAGGAGCTAATAAAATAGAGTGTATGTGTTTAAATCCAGTGCTCAACACATAGCAAGCTCTGAATTCATGCTAGCTGCTATTAGTAACCTTTTCACTTTGTAAAACAGTTATCTTTGTGACTAAGAAGTATAAGAATATAAGTAGCCAGTACTATACACTTGGCATTCCTCCTCTTCCCCATCTCCAAGTCTGGTTACTTTACGGTTTATTATGTAGTCTTGTGCCACCATAGGGAAATTTTGGCCATTGGTGGGTCACATATACAATGGTAGTCCCATAAGATTATATTAATAGTACCATATTTTTACTATACTTTTATGTTTCAATTCACAAATACTTGACATTGTGTTATAATTTCATATTGCCTTCAGGAAAGTAACATGCTATATAGGTTTCCAGCTTAGGAGCAATAATGTATATGATATAGGCTACATATATCATATAGGCTGTATACCACCTAAATTTATGTAAGTACACTCCATGACATTCACACAATGATTGAATCACCTAATGACACAGCTCCCAGATCATATCTCTATCATTAAGTGACATGCTTGTATTTGCCAAACTTTTCAATATTATAAAAATAGCTGACTCTGGCTTTTATCTGGATATTCTATAAAATGAAAACATACTGGCCAGGCACAGTGGCTCATGCCTGAAATCCCAGCACTTTGGAAGGTAGAGGTGGGCAGATCACAAGGTCAGGAGTTCAAGACTAGCCTGACCAAATGGTGAAACCCTGTCTCTACTAAAAATACAAAAATTAGCTGGGCATGGTGGCGCATGCCTGTAATCCCAGCTACTGAGGAGGCTGAGACAGAAAAATCGCTTGAACCCAGGAGACGGAGGTTGCAGTGAGCCAAGATCATGCCACTGTACTGCAGCCTGGGTGACAGAGTGAGATTCGGTCTTAAAAAAGAAAAGAAGGAAAGAAAGAAAACATACCACAGAGAATAACATTTTTATTATTAACACCACAAATTTATTTCACTCTTGTTTCTGTTTAGAGTAATCCTGAAACAGGTGCAGTGGCCACAATAAACTGTTAAGAAAACTTATGCCACAGGTTATTTCTCAATCATAACTCAAAGTAGAAAACCAAAAGAATAAACCTACCTTTCAAAACTGAGATAGAATTTCAACTAGTTTTTATGTTTTGTTTGAACGTAAGGAAATGTACCGAGAAGTAAAATATATATCAAAGTTGTATGAGAGACTTCCAAAACAATCTATTAGTATTAAGAAATTGCCTTTATGGGGCTATAGTTTGAACATTATTATAGCTAATACCCACATTTTAGTTTAAATTATATGATTTGAGACAATTGTGTTGAAATGTTCAATTTTTTCTTTGACATACATACATACCTTTTCCAACCAACCAACCAACCAACCACAGAAACCCAGAATGTTAGATAGCAGATCAAACACAGAGAAAAGACTTTTTTTTTCTCCTGCATTCTGTAAGAATGTATGTATAAGAATTTCCTCTCCACATTCTACGACACATTCCTTTGGCAGCAAGGAAGGAAACTTCTTTAGCACAAAAGGAGGTGTTTAAGATATTTCTATTTGTATTTAATTCTGAATTCTCTTTAGCAAGTTTCACCGACAAATTTTTGAACGTTATACACAAAACAACTTCATAGAGTCCTTAGACCAGTTTAAATATTTACAATGTAGGGCATTTCCCAGGAGCTACTCACTAAGAGTGTTTACAAGTAAATCTATTATCACAAGAAAATACAGACCAATATTACTAATGCATATTGATGCAAAACTTTCCAACAAAATGTAGCAAAACAAGTTCAAAAGTAAAGATGATATGTTATGAGCAAGTTGGATTTATACTGGAAATGCGAGGAAGGTTCCATATGTGAAAACCAATCAGTATAATATACCACATTAACAGAATGAAGAAGTAAAAACACATGGTCATCTCAATTGATGCACAAAGCTATTTGAAAAAATTCAATACTTTTTCATGATAAAAACACTCAACAAATGAGGAATAGAAGGAAAGTGCCCACACATAATAAAAGTCATGTATCAAAAGCCCAGTTAAAATCATACTCAATAGTGTAAAACTCAAGTTTCTCCTCTAAGAATGGTAACAAGCAAAGAATGCCTATTATTGCCATTTCTATTCAACATGGTACTGGAAGCCCTAGTCACAGCAATCAGACAAGAAAAATAAATAAAAGGCATTCAAATGGAAAAGAAATAAAATTATGTGTTCCCAGATTACATAATCTTATATATAGAAAATCCTAAAGATTCCACCAAAGAAACTGCTAAAACTAATAAATGATGTCAGCAAATTTGCAGGATACAAAATTAACACACCAATGAGTTGTATTTCCATAAACTAAGAATGACTAATCTGAAAAGGAAATTAAGAAAACAATATTTACAAAGGTATCAGAAATAATACACTGCTTAGGAATAAACTGAGAAGGCAAAAGACTTGTACAATGAAAATTATAGAAAATAACCAAAATAAATCAAGGATGATATAAAAAAAGTGGTGAAACATCCCATGTTTATAGACTGGAAAACTTAATATTGTTATAATGTCTATAATACCCAAAACAATCTATAGAATGAATGCAATCTCTATCAAAATCTCAATGGTAATTTCTACAGAAAAAAAATTCTAAAACTCATATGAAATCAAGGGATTTTAAATTGCCAAAGTCATCTTGAAAAAGATCATTAGATATTTGTATCCCATGTGAGTGCTCACCAATGGGTGACCTCAGCAGAGAATTTTAATAATCAAGTGGATAGGATGACCTGTTCTGTGGACATCACTCAGATGCTTTCCCCAGCCATGCTTTTGTCACTCAGTGAGCCCCATGAACAAAGTGGCCATGGTGGCAGGAATGGAGCTTATACATGGACTCAGCAACATGGACTTTTGCTCATCAAGGCTGACCTGACTCCAGCACTGCTGAGTGCCCAATTTGCCAGCAGCAGAGACCAACACTGGGCCCTCGATAAGGCACCATTCCTTGGGATGATCAGCCAGCTATCTGGTGATAAGTCGATTATATTGAAACTCTTCCATCATGGAAAGAGCAGAGGTTTGTCTTCACTGGAATAGACCCTTACTCTGGATATGAGTTTGCCTATCCTGCACTGAACGCTTGTGCCAAGACTACCATCGGTGGATTCATGGAATGCCCACCGTCATAGTATTCCATTCAGCATTGCCTCTGACCAAGACACTGACTTTATGGCTAAGGAAGTGTGGCAGTGGGCCCATCCTTACCATATTTCCCATCAACCTGAAGCAGCTGGATTGATAGAACAGTGGAATGGCCTTTTGAAGTCACAATTATGACACCAACTGGGTGACAATATTTTGGAGGGCTGGGGAGTTCTCCAGAAGGCTGTGTATGCTCTGAATCAGCATCCAGTATATGGTACTGTTTCTCCCATAGCTAGGATTCACAGGTCCAGGAATTAAGGGGTAGAAGTGGCGCCACTCATCATCACCCCTAGTGATCCACTAGCAGTATTTTTGCTTCCTGTTCCCACATTACATTCTGCTCTCCTAAAGGTCTTAGTTCCAGAGAGAGGAACGCTGCCACCAGGACACACAATAACAATTCCATTAAACTGGAAGATAAGATTGCCACCTGGACACTTTGGGCTTCTACTGCCTTTAAGTCAACAGGCTAAGAAGGGAGTTACAGTGTTGGGTGGGGTGACTGACCTGGACTATCAAGATGAAATCAGTCTACTACTCCACAATGTATGTAAGGAGGAGTATGCATGGAACACAGGAGATCCATTGGGCATCTCTTAGTATTACCATGCCCTGTGATTAAGGTCAGTGGGAAACTACAACAGCCCAATCCATACGGGACTACAAATGACCCAGACCCTTCAGAAATGAAGGTTTGAGTCACTCCAGGAAAAAACAAACAAACAAAAAAACCCACAACCTGCTGAGGTGCTTGCTAAAGGCAAAAGGAACACAGAATGTGTAATACAAGAAGGTAGTCATCAATACCAGCTACGACCATGTGACCAGCTGCAGAAACAAGGACTGTAACTGTCATGAGTATTTCCTCCTTGGTAAAAACAGGTTTGTGCACGCATACACTTATACTAAGAAAATACAATTTTACTTCCTTTTCCTTGTCATGTGACATAAGATTTATTGACATCATATCAGCATTTAAGTATTATTAACTTTATATAATAGTATTTGGCTTGGGGACTGGTATATTTCCAGTTGTAGGAAGGATAGTTGTATGTTAGGTATAATTATGACCTCATTATTATCTTTATTTGAACATAATGTGTGATCTCAGGAGATGTGTATGGGTTCAAATTGATAAGGGGTGGACTTGTGATGGTTAATCCTGAGTATCAACCTGATTGGATTGAGGGATACAAAGTATTAATCCTGGGTGTGTCTGTGTAGGTGTTGCCAAAAGAGATTAACATTTGAGTCAGTGGGCTGGGAAGGCAGACCCACCCTTAATCTGGTGGACACAATCTAATTAGCTTCCAGCAAATATAAAGTAGGCAGAAAAATGTGAAAAAGAGAGACAGGCCTAGCGTCCCATCCTACATCTTTCTCCAGTGCTGGATGCTTCCTGCCCTCAAATATCAGACTTGCAAGTTCTTTAGTTTTGGGATTCGGACTGGCTGTCCTTGCTCCTTAGCTTGCAGACAGCCTATTGTGGGACCTTGTGATCGTTAAGTTCTCAATAAACTCCCCTTTATATATATAATAGTCACATTTATTAATGGAAAATGTATGTATATATGGTGTGTGTATATGTATATATATCTGTGTGTGTGTGTATATATATATACACATATATGTATATGAGTGTGTGTGTGTGTGTGTGTGTGTGTATATATCCTATTTTGTCCCTCTAAGAGAACCTGACTAATACACTGGAAAAACATCCAGCACATAGTGAGTCCTCAAATACTTATTTTTGAACCTCTGGAAACCTGTCAGATTTGCTATTAAATTTTATGTTCATCTTGTCATTGGGAGTTAATGAATAATCTCTTTAAGGACCTTGAGCATGGAAGATGCTTGATAAAGAGTCATTATCTTTATTATTTGCCATTTCCATTACATTTTCAACCAGTATCATCAGAATTAATAGTGTTAGAAATCCAGACATCAAATATTGCATTGGAGCTAAATTGAAGCCTTATCCAGGCAAATTATAAAACACAACCTCCAACCTGGAAATTATCACCATCTCATAGATAGTGTAGTCACAGCAAAGAACTAAAATTTCAATCCCCAAATGAAAAAAAATGCCTTCTGAGGGCATGTGCTTTTATGTATCCTTTCTAGATTGGCCAAATTCATATCATGTAGATAATATTTTTAAAAAATTACTCTTTTAGCTCTTTCTCAGGCTCCAAATAGATCCAGGGCTAACGCAGCATTTAAATTTTATTTTCTTTTAGGAATGGTTTGAATAATGGGGCAATGGGATTTTTGTTCAAGCAAATTTCCTTCTGTCCCTACATGTTTAAAAAATAGATTGCCTCAACACAAACATTTCCTGTAGCTACTCCATGGGGCAAGGTGGACCGAAACTCCTCTGTGTGGAATGACCTCGCAGAAGGATCCTCCTGTCCCTGAAGGCCACTCTGCCTTCTGCTACAAGTCCCAGTACAGATTGTGATACTTAACAAGGACTTTCAGCTGTCTGAAACAAGAGTATAGCTTAGAGTTAAGAATGTGGCTTCTGGAGAGACAGACTTGGTTTCAAATTCAGCTCTGTGACCTTGGATAAGTGATTAAAACTTTCTAAGTCTCAGTTTCCTCTTTTAGAAAATGGAGAATATAAAACCTGCTTAGCAAGGGTTGTGAGAGAATTAGAGTGAAAGTTTAAATGTAAAGCCTTTGGCAGAGGGCCTGGCACACGGCAAGTCCCCAGTAGATGTTAGCTACTATTATTCACAGGATTGATGTCTCCTATTGAATCTGAGTCTTTTTTATAAGATGAAAGTAAGATGTGGATAGCTGAAATGAGTAGAGGATGCCTTCTGTGGTGTGATCAAGTAAAAGTTCTGTACCTTAAATAATGTAGATAGCCAATACAGGTGGGGCCAAAGAGAGAAACTACCGTAAATTCTTTATTAAGGGTACATTTTATTCCTCTTGGGAAGGAAAGAGGGCCTTACACATACATTCTGAATGCTGAATCTGCACAGACTTTTTTTTTTTTTTTTTTTCTTTTTTTTGCACAGACTATTTTTAAAGACATTAATTTCTTAGACTTTTGTCTGGCCCCTGACCCTTTCCGACTCTCAGATTTCTTTCTCCAGCCATTTTCCAAAATTATGTTCTTGGTTCACACATTATCCAAAACCAAACACTCTGTAGTGTATGTTAGTGATCACAGATGGAGAGTCCCTATGGAAGGAAGAGCTATAATAGTTTCCATACTGCATTAAGGAAACAATAAAGTATATCCCCTTGCAAGGACATAACAGACCTTCCTGAGGCTCTTTTGCATTAGGAACTCTTCCTAAAAGCCCACATTATTCATCAGCAAGCAGTGTGACCGCACATCTCAGTGGGGCAGGCAACAGAACAAGGATGTCTGCCAGGAAAGGAATTCTTAATTTTGGCTTCACCGCAAACTTTCTGGATGACCTTGAACAGGTCATGTAACTTTGTATCCTATTTTATTTATCCTACCTTAAGTGGTCACAGCTTCCTAGGCCTAACGGAACCTCAGGAAGTCATCAACCCATTCCTTTGGTGTCATGAAAAAAACTTTACTTCCAACCGTTTTCAGAGATGCAATGCTTCCTCCCTCCCTTTCTCTTCCTTTCTTCCCTTCTTTTTTTCTTCCTCTTTTGTTATTAAATTGTTTTCAAAGGATGGAGTTTGATTGTGGCAGGTATCTCAAACTTAATGCTTTCTAGGTCCAGGCAGGTGTAGGGGGCTGAGTCTAAAACAGTGAGAAGTATTAGTCATGTGGAAGGCTGGAGAGTACATAAATTCCAAAAGGCATCCCAACATGTTTTAGCAGCGCAGGCCAAACAGAAACTGTCGGCTTTCGGAGGTCCTTTACAGGCCACTTTGTAACCTCTGAATTATGCAAGTATAAAAATAGGACCTATAATGCTGAGCTAAAAGGAATATATAACTAGAGGATTAGATATAAATTTTCATATTATTGGCAAATACTCCATATGTGAAAATCTAGAATCACAAACTGAATTTATTATGGTGTGAATCTCTGCTCAGATGAAAACTACTTTGGTGCTTTTTTAAGAAGCATTACATTTCTAAAAATTCATTTTATACTCCTTTTTTTCAGAAGACCTACTTTAAAAGGTACTCAGGACCTTAGAGATCCCCTAAATGATCCAAATTGACCCAGTTAATTGCCAAGGGAACAAAATAAAACCCAAAAGCCTTGCTCCCAAATTCAGTGTTTCCTAATCTGATCATGTTAAACTTCTGAGGTGGTTTTACTGGCTCCCAGAGAAAATGAGATTGTTCTCCCCCTAATTCTATTTTGCTTTTCTCCTTGTTCTTGTATGTTATTACTATTAATTGAGACAAAAATTCTCTGGTGTGCTTGGGTGATATAAATGTACTAGTGTACAAAGAAGGGAATGGATACAAGTGATCTTTTGATTCATTTCCGTCCTCTGTCAGGCGAGGGCGAATCCACCGCACTGCAGGTGCAGTCTCAGCCGACATCCCTGGGAAAAGCCCAAAGGCGCAGCTGGCCTCCAAGTCGAGCATAAAAGCTGGGGTCACAATTCATTCAGCTCCTAAGAGGAACTGGGCATGGATGGCACTTTAGCCCTTTCAGGAGGGTTGGCCAGGCATGGGAAGCAGGGTGGGCTGGACTGGATGGACTTGAGAGTTACAACAGAAAATGTAAAAAGCAAAAGAAAAATGAAAAGCCAATGCTAGCTGGCATGAATCCAAACCCAGGAAGGTGTCTTGGGATGGACGGGAAGGGTGTCTATGAAAGGGTCCTAGGGAATAACACTGACCTCAGAATCTGACTTGACTTCAACTGATCAAAGGCAAACAGGGTAGCCTCCCTGTGAAATTCACAGAAGCACAAACTGAAAGGGAGAGATGGTGTTAGAGATCACTTGACACATCTACAATAAACTCTCATTTTGCAGAGGACACCTCAGGAGGTGAGGTTGTATATTTGGAGGCCAACCTCCAGCCTCCAAGCATCCTGTCCTGTACTCTAGATAGACAACCCTACATCACTTCACTTTGTCTAGGGTTAAGTTCAGATTCTTTACCACGAGGGCAGGGTCTACAACTCTTTGAATGACATTAGTCTTTAGTGCTCCATTAATCAACCATTTATAAGTAGCATAGGAAAATGTCATTCAATTTAGGGATCGTTCAGTGGCTGGTTTTCTTTAATAACCTCTATTTTGACTTTTGCTTTAGGTAGTTGGGGGGGGGTGTTGTGTAGCTAGCTTAATCAATCACACTGATGGCAAACTTATTCCAAAATATTAGTCAGGTCAGTCAAATAATGTTCATTGATTTTTTTTAACATGGCAGTAAATTGATCATAATGTTAATGTGTGCTGTATATGCACAGCCAAATTACATGTATAATTTGTAAAATGCATAAGTTAAACTTTTCTTAATTGGTGATAGAACATGTGCTGCAGAGTCTGTGAGGGCACACAAATTCAAATGAGGCTGGATGCGGTGGCTCACACCTGTAATCCTAGCACTCTGGGAGACTGAGGGGGGTGGACCATAAGGTCAGGAGTTTGAGTCCAGCCTGACCAACATGGTGAAATCCTGTCTCTACTAAAGATACAAAAAACTAGCTGGGCATGGTGGTGTGTGCCTGTAGTCCCAGTGACTCAGGAGGCTGAGGCAGGAGAATCGCTTGAACCTAGGGGGTGGAGGTTGCAGTGAGCCAAGATCATGCCACTGCACTCCAGCCTGGACAACAGGGTGAGACTCCATCTCAAAAAAAAAAAAATCGAAAGAAGTGTATAGTAGATTTTTTAAATAACTAGGAGATGGAGTTGGGCATTCAAGATAGGAAAGCCCTCATGAATAATATGAACAAAACTAACTATGCTAGTAAGCTTACTTAAAAAAAAAACAACTATGTACTAATCACCACAGTGATTTAAATCACTACACTTGACTTTGTAAAGTAATATGGTATGGTCATCCCTATTCTTTACAAAGAAGTCAACTCATTTGTTCCAAGTAAGCTAGTAAGTCATGGACATAGGGACCATGCCTGAATGCTGTCTGGCTCTGAGTCCTATCTGGTTCTCAGGCAGTTTGAGAAGCAGCATGGTACAGGGGCTGCAGCACTGCACCAAGAGTTAGGGGACCCAAGTCCTTACCTCTGGTCTTGCCGTCAGCTCAGTGCCTGTTAGTCAGTCACCTTTCCTGCCTCTAAATGATGAGGTTGGGCTGAAATTAGGGCTCCAGTTTCAAGATATTGGGTATTTGATGCTTTGTTCAAGTTTCTATTCTTAAACACACCATGTAAGCAGCACTTCTTGATTGGGAGCAAAATAATTGATCCCAGATTTTTTTTTTTT